>NC_092877.1:131226064-131532135 GCF_028372415.1 Notamacropus eugenii
AATGGGCAAGCACAGATGGGTTGTGATTTGCATCTTCAAAAGAAATACCATTCAATAAAAACCATTCTGTTGAAGTATGGAGGTGCTATGAATGATATTACAATATATATTTTTTTTATTTTTTAATGTTTAACAATCACTGCCATACAATTGAGATTTTATCCCCCCGACACCTATCCCCCACTACCCCCCTCCCTCCCCAGGACTGCATATAATTCTATATAGGTTCTACATATACTTTGCTATTGAGTATATTTTCACTATAGTCATGCTATGTAGTCAGACTAAAATAAATGAAAGAAATCATATAACAAATCAAAACATGATACACAAAAACATACACATACACAAACATGATCTGCTACATTTTGCAAATGACTTCCATATTTCTTTCTCTGAGTGTGGAAGGCATTTTGCCTTGAGAACCACCATTTGGATTTTTTTTTTTTTTAAGAAGTTCTTGCGTTATTACGAAATTCCAAGTCTACCAGAAGAAACTCTCGCACACTGTGGTCATTGCTGTGCACAAAGTTCTCCTGGTTCTGCTCCTTTCACTCAGCATCAGGTCATATAAGTCCTTCCAGGCCTCTCTGAAGTCTTCTTGTTCATCATTTCTTATGGCACAATAGTACTCCATTACATTCATATACCATAATTTATTCAGCCATTCCGCAATTGATGGACATCCCCTTGACTTCCAGTTTTTGGCAACTACAAAGAGTGCTGCTATAAATATTTTTGTACATGTGGGACCCTTTCCCATTTTTATGATCTCTTGGGGATACAGTCCTAGTAGCGATATTGCTGGGTCAAAGGGTATGCACATTTTTGTAGCCCTTTGGGCATAGTTCCAAATTGCTCTCCAGAATGGTTGGATGCGCTCGCAGCTCCACCAGCAATGAATTAGTGTTCCAACTCTCCCACATCCTCTCCAGCATTTATCATTTTCTTTTTCTGTCATGTTTGCCAATCTTATAGGTGTGATAGGGTACCTCAGAGTTGTTTTAATTTGCATCTCTCTAATCAACAGTGATTTAGAGCATTTTTTCATATGATTATAGATATCTTTAATTTCTTCCTCTGAAAATTGCCTGTTCATATCCTTTGACCATTTATCAATTGGGGAATGACTTGTATGATTATACATTTGAGTCAGTTCTCTATATATTCTAGAAATGGGGCCTTTATCCCCGAGCTTAGCTGTAAAAATTCTTTCCCAATTTACTACATCCCTCCAGATTTTGGTTGCATTGGGTTTGGTTGTGCAAAAACTTCTCAGTTTAATGTAATCAAAGTTATCCATTTTGCATTTCATAATGCTTTCTATCTCTTCTTTAGTAAAAAATTCTTCCCTTCTCCATAGATCTGATAAATACACTATTCCTTGCTTCTCCAGTTTATTCATGGTATCAATCTTTATTCCTAAATCATGTACCCATTTGGACTTTATAATATATTTATTTTTTTATAAAGATTTAAATTTATCATGGTAGGTAAGTGAAAAACTTTTACCCAATAACATTTAACTGGTAATGCTATAATTCTTAAAGATTTTGTCATCAGATGTGACTAATCTATCTGCTGGATAATTTTTAACTTTCCTATTTCAATTCATATTATGTGGCAACTTGGCATAGAAGTTCCCATTAAGGAGGATTGCATTTTATAGAATTACATTTGAATTGGTTCAACTTCTTTGGAATTTTAAGAACAGGTAGGAACAAATTGTTGGAGGCTTCTGATGAATCCACAATCTACCCCAAAACTTCTCATTCCATTTGAATTTAGCAGATAAGTCCTGGGGACAGGAGGAAATTTTGTAGATTTCAGTTTTCAGTAGAAGACTTTCAAAGACAGATTCAAAGATTACTCAGGGTACAAACTATTTACTGCATGTAGAATTCCTCCCGCTGCTATTTTTCAGGTCATTTTTCATGCTTTAGCGTAATACAAAATCCTCAGAAATGGAAATGGGTAACCCAAAACAAGTGGCAGATGGATAGGGATCTGTGGCTGTAAAAAGAATGTCTTCCTCAGCATAGCACCAATATATTAAATTTCGCTTTCCTTGATGTATTGTCATTTCCAAAAGACCTTGGGAGGCAGACATTTGGCAATGAATGAAAGCTTTACTTAGATTTATTGTTCTTTCTTAGGGTTTAATTACTTCTATTACTTTTAAGTGCAACTGAGAAATCATTTGGCTTTGTTCAGCTGTCTTGTAGAGTTTTGTTCATAAGATATTACTTGTTGTTATCCTTTTAAAAATCCCTAGTAATCACAGAAAGACCTATGTCTAGAACAATGGCTTCTGATATCTCAATTGAACTAAAAAGAGTTGTAATAGATTGTCTTCTCTTTCTTCTGGGCAAAGCATCCTTTGAATTACAGACTTTTATAAAGTAGTTTATATCTTTGGTTATTGAAGAACCAATGCATGTAAGGAGCAGTAGAGTGAAACTGAAGATTACTGTTCCTAGAATATTCTTGACACTGCAGTATTCACACTAATTTCATGGATTTTACGTGGCTACTTGATAGTCATTGTTGTATTTGTCCTTCATTTTTTAAGACAACCATGACATCAGGGAGATGATGGCATGACTTACAGCTGACTGTGATTTGGGTAAGGTCACCAGTCTCACTTTCTCCTCCAGGGTCATCTGGGTGAAGTGATAAGATCTCATGAGGATGACTGGAGATGGCCCAGGAGGCAATGAGAGACACTGGTCCTTTAAAGCTAAGGTCTTTTCAGGTTCTCACTTTGAGTGAGGTAAACAGGGACCTATTGTTGTCTAATATATGAGCTCCAGAATGAATGGGATTTAAGGCTTGGTCTTTCAGAAAGAAATCAAGCCAGTCATTTCATTATTATGAATTGTCCCCACAAGAGATACTGACCTTCATTAAGGTTAAAATTCCAGCCAAACATATCTACTAGTCATTCATGGAACTCCTTATTGTATCTTGTACCTCCATGTCTTTTACTAATCTATCCCCTATGCCTGAAATTCCTTCCTGTTTTACATATAGGTCTTAGAATCCTCTACTTTCTTAAAATGTTAGTTCATTGATCACTTCCTAGTGAAGACCTTTTTTGTTGTTTTGTTTTGATTTTAATCCCCTACTTTTTTACATTTTCTCTCTCTCCTTAAAGGAAGGTTTTAGAGTTAATTGTCCATATCCTAGACATACTCAATTGAATATATACTCTCTGAGTATATTTTCCATTCAACAATTCTATTCTCAGTACTTTTCATATGATTTTGTATACAAAAAATGCCAATTTTCAGTATAAATTTATTGCTACGTACCAGGCACTGTGTTAAGTAGAAGGGGATACAAAGAAGGGCAAAAGAGAGTTCTAGCTCTCAAAGAGCTGACAATTTAATGAGAGAGTTCAAAGTGTAGTGAGGAGTCACACCAAATTTGTATTTTGGATATGAAATAACAAAGATAACTAAAATACACAACGCATTGGATAGGGAGCTAGGAGACTAGAGTTGCACTTCTGAATTTGCCGCTACCTACCCATGTGAACCTTAGAGGAAACCACTTCATAGAATCATAAAACTTAGAATCTACAATAGACAATCAATTTACTTAATTAATTAATTTATGAAATTGGGAAATTATGAAAAGAAGATAGGCATGCCTGATTCTTTTGGAGCTTACAAGGGAAACCAGGACTGTCAACAGAAAAAAGAAAGGCAATCACTTTAATAAGACAGAGAGGGTACAGAGACAAGTGACAAAAAGTGGGCAGGTATACAGAGGCAGACAGCATAGTTCAAGCATGGGGGAATGAGATGGTAAAGGGAGACAGTATGAAGAGGAGGAAGGGGGAGATGGGAGGCAGGAAGTGTCAGTTATGTAACCATGTATTTGAGTTAGGAATACTAGGCACCAAGGATCTGATGGAGATGGAAGAGTACTAAGGGGAGTAGATTGTGAAGTTTCATTTTATGGGGTTTATGCTTTCCTATCTGTGTGATCTTGGAGTTAGTTCATTAATGTAGCCAAATCATCTCAGAATTATTGATAAAACTTCAAAGTTGTCATCTCAAAAATTATCAGAAACTTTTTGATGTTCTGCTGTTCTGGAGCTGTGGAAGTCTGGTTTTTGTCTGGAATTTACATATCATAGGACTAGAAAGCTTAAAAGCAATGCCCAAATGACTTCCCTTGATTAGGTACACATTGCCAGAATGGGAATTTTCCTTAATATATGATAGAATTTGTAAATTATGTTCATTTGATCTTTGGAATAGTTAGTATGAGACTTTGACTCTTTCTGTCTTAGTTCTTGTTGTACTATCTGCTTGTAAACTTACTACACTGACTAGATCACTATGTAGAGAGGTGGTGAGTGGTGAGGAAGACCAAGAGAAGACACAATTTTAACTCAAAGCTGAGACATTATCTACTTATTCTTTTACAGATGTGGAATTACATGTCACCCTAGACAATTCAAGAGATTTAGCCAAATCTTATTCAATTATAATATTTAGTTATGTGCTCCATTCCCCACCACCATCTTTTGCCCTCCAAGGCTTATCAATTCTAACAGTTAGGAAGCGTCTCTTTCCTAAATATGCATCATTACACCTTTCATTCCTCCTCTTTCTGCCCTCTAGGGTTAAGTGGATTGAATCTTCTACCTCTTTCCTATGACTGTGCTTCAAATATTTGATAGCAGCTATTATTTTTGCAAGTCTTTAGTTCTCCAGTCAATCAAAAAATAAACATTTATTAAGCACTTACTATGTATAAGATACCGAGGTAAGTGCTTGCTAAACATCCATACTTCCTTCATAAGACATAAACTGGAGTTCCTCCATAGTCTTGGCATTTCTACTCTGGATGGTCTGAAGTTTATCAAAGTCCTTCCTAAAATGTGAACAACAAAAAAAAGGAAAACAAAAAAAAAACCTCTTGATATGGCTTAAACAAGTTTAATATATTCCCTTATTTATACTTCCCTTAATTACACACTGACACCAACATCCACACAGTCTAAAGTTTAAACACCGATTTTTTTAATTGCGTCTTGTTAAGTGACAATATAAGACTTAAGTCCTTTTCAGTTTGAAGACAATATATAGATAACTATGTATGAGGGGTTATGGTAAGGAAAAGAATACTAATCTTTCTGTGAATATATCATACTTCATATCTATCTTTTTATTCCTTTTTTTTCAATGAAATCTATAACCTTTATAAACTGTGATAACTGTAAATTGATAGCTCTGAAAAATAAGGAAAAGAGTCTGTCAGTTACTCTACAACCCTCAAAAAGAAGGAAGGAGAATTCATAGGTCCAAGGGCTAGATCAAGAGTTAGAGAAGGATATCAGCAGGTCTATGCATATTAGAATACATAGATGATGTAGGAGGGAGTGAAGGAATTAAGCTGGGGGAATGAAGTACTGCAAGGGTCCTGGTGAAAGTTTAAGTCAAGAAGGTGCACTAGCTCTCATGGTTGTAGGACAGGAGGATTGTAGCTGCATGGTTGCAGTTTCTGGGCCAAGAAGTGAGCTAGGTTTTGTAACTATTTGGAGAATAGGGTGCTTCCTGGGTAAACACCAGAAGGTAGATCAGGTTGGAAGTTACTACACTTTTCCTTGGTTCATACCTCCTTGGTACCTCTGAAAACAGTAGAATGAAGAGGAGCTTGAGACAGTGTCATCCCAGTTCCAAGGTGAACAGAACCTGACTTTAACAGAAAGTTCAATATCAAGAAACAGACTGGAAAAAATGAATGAAACACAAAATAAAACAAAAAATAACTTGTCCTCAGTATAGATAAAGTTGGTGTGATATTGAATGAACTGGAAGATGTTGCAGGAAGTCACTGGCAACAATTCCTAGACCTAGATGTACCTTTGGAATGCTTTCTATCATGCAGAGGTAGACTGAGTGGTGAACTGTCATTCACTGCCTCTGACCAATACTCCTCCTCCTCCTTTCATTACTGGGTTCATTCTCTGGCTTACTCTTTTTCAATAGGTTCTATGGGGTTAGCATAGATCCATTACCAGCCTCAGTTCTAAGTCAGATATTTGAGTTATCGTCTTTTAAAAAGGAATACTAGGTCATAGTTATATAACACTTTTACAGTGTGTAAAGCACTTTGTACATGTTATCCCATTTCAAAATATCATCTGAATTAGCTTAATGCAGTTTATATAACTAGGTGATTTTATTTTGACTTATATATTCATGAATCCTACTTTCAATTATTAAAATCAACTAAGGTTCTCCAGGAAAATGAAAATTTAGATGAATATGTCAGAATTCCAAGAATCTGAGTCAAAGACCAAATGTCATGGTTAGGCATAAAGCATTAAAGTTGTTGATTATGGGACAGAACTGCTTCCCCTCATACTTATAAACTGTTCCACTGCAGAATTGTTAAGCCCTTATTATGAAATGAGCAGTAGTTTAGCTTGGCTCCCCATCGTTTTAACTGAGATCTGTGGGATTTTGAAAGGTCAGCAACTAACTGGTTTGTCATTTGATACATAGGTGACTTAAAATAAATCAAAACAAGGAGTAGAAAAAGGTATTTTTAAATGAGAACTGTGGAGTGGACTTCCAACTGGGAAGAGTTTTATATTCCAGTTCACTGTAAAATGTAAGGGGAGGTGAAGGAGTTGAAAAGAGCTGTAGGGAGCTCCAAGATATTAAAGAGGCAAAATAGAATTTGTAAAATGCTCCACAAAAGATTGAAGTCAATTTCCTAATGTGGATTTTTAGTGTGTGAGAAATTATCCAGCTCCTATGGCATGACTAAAAAGAGGGAACATCCCAGATAATGGGAAAACCTCCTGGGGCTCAAGATAATAATGAAGCAAGGATAACAAGACAGAAGGGCAAAACAATTTTCACATTAACTCTTGAAGGGGACAGTTTGCCTTCCCCATGAGAATTGGGTTTTTCTCCTGGAAATGCTGATGTTCAGCTCATTTTAAATTGGACATTTATGGATTTTAATAGAGTTCAGCAATAAAATTTCTAAAGAAATAGAGCTTGCTTAAAGTGATAATGGGGATTTTACATGTTCTCCTAGTACTGTTTCCTTTAGTATTGTGCATGTAGTTGACTCCTAACCAACGCTTACAGAATGGATAATAGAAACCTTTTGACCATCTTCAGCTGCCAGCTCTTTTGGGAAGATATCTTTCTATTCTTTGTTGTTGGTGCTCTCTTTTAGTCAAATTAGATTGTATTTATTGATCCATTTAAATGCACATTTAAATATGCATTTAAAATTCAATATACTTCATCTCCTTAGGGGAATGTAGCTTTCTTGAGGAGGGTCTATCTTTTTTTTTTTTTTTTACCAGCGGCTAGCACAATGCTTTGTATACAGTAGGTGCTTGATATATGCATGTGGGATTTACTTGCACTGGCTATTGATAAAGAAATGTCTAAAATGTCACTCTGTTTTCTCCAGTTTAACATAGCACTTTGCAAATAATTTAGTCAGTGTTTTGAAATGAAGTGAATTGAATAGTATTCCAAATTTTAGCTGCGATGGCATACCCTGGCTGTACAATCAAGCACATTAACTGCTTTAAGGATCGAAAGTCTTGTGTTTCCCAGGCATACTCTCCCTGTCAGCAAAGGTCTCTGTCTGCCTAGGACTATGGCCCTGCCCCTGTAGTTGAGACTCTTCTGGACAAGACAGTAACTTTTATTTTTTTAAATACTTTGTATCCATTGTTATGTTTTGGAGGCATAATCCTTCAATATTTTATTTTACTCTGATTAAAAGTGTTTAGTGGCTAACTGAAACATATAGTTCGATTGGAATTGCCTCATCTAACAAAGTCTGAGCCCTAAAATCTATGAACAGATATATTTCAGATGATTAACTGTGTTTAACTTTATTTTCTTCCTGTTTGCATTCCACAATCCCTGAGGATTTCTATACTATTCATTACATTCGCATGCTTTACCCTCTAGCCAACCTATATAAGGGTAGCTGAAATCTTTATAGTGTTTTAAGGTATGCCATTCACTTGATATGTTGTCTCACAACTGATCAGATAAGGATATCATTATCCCTATTATTTTATAGACTGAGAAATTTAGGTTGAAATTAAAAGATGTTAAATGATTTTTTTAGTAGCATATGTCTAATATATACCTCAGGGAAGATTCAAATCCAGATCTTAACTCTAAGTACAGGTACCTGTCACAATACCACTCTTCCTTTTATGATGAATCTTTACGACTTACAATGTCATAGAAAAGCTTCTTAGGCAAAACCAGAGATCTGGGTTTGAGAAAAAGAAATGAACAGGAATACATGATCTTTTCCACTTCCAAAATTCTGTGAAAAGACTTGAAGTTCTATTACGGAGTGTTTCTATTTATCAACATGATATAAAAAATTTTCAATAGGCATAGCAATCAATGAACTATTTATGAACCCAACATTTTAGTTTCGCTTCCTTAATATCTTTCACATAGCATACTAAAATTAATTTGCTTGAAGTTCTATGAAGATTTTATTCTTTGCACAACAACAAGCAAGAAATACCTACTAAATAATGTAACTTTCAGTTGGTTTCACCTTTGAAAAGAATTATTTAGAGGGTTTGAAATCCCTTGAAATGAAATTAATGTTTCCTGGAAAGATTTTTTCCTCCTTGAAATTATCTTTGACTTCATAATCTCAGCAGCTTGACATTCAATCTAAAAAACTGAGTTAGGGACAATTCAGGAAAGAATTTGTCATAACCAAATAACATTATAAATCTCAATACAACCTTTCCACCTGTCAACATGATTCATTAGTTATTATTTCATTACTTGCTGTAAGCCACTGAAATACACAAAAGGATCAGGTCGAGAGATGGGAGGGTTTATGAAAGGCAAATCCAGTGGGTGTCTCAGAGAGAACTTTGTTTTAGCTAAAGAAGTGTGTTGTGTTAAGCCCTTGTTCTGATCTCAGTTTTAGACAAGAGGCTTTTTTTTGGGTGGAGAGGGTTTTTTTTTGTTTTCTTTTTTTCCTTGAGTATGTGAGATAAAATAAGAAGATGATCTTAGGAAACTTTTCCATTTCTTACAAAGCAATATGTCCAGAGATGGAAAAGTAAATGTTTAATAACCACCTCTGTGAAAAAAAATTATACATGAGAAACTTTTAAATACCCTCTTAACTAATAAGATTGCTTCTCTTAGCTGCTTAAATTAGGCAATCAACAAAGCAACAAATCAAACTCTGATTTTCAGTGTAAATACACTGAAAATTTAACAATGACTTTGGGGAGCTGGTATGAGCTGGTTGCAGTATATCTTTGGCAATTATGGAGAAATTTGTACAATAAAACTCATAACTCATCACCTTAACTTTAACACCTACAAATCCTTGAAGATATAATTCCAATCTCTATTTCCAAGCGCCTGCAATAAGAAAGCGTCCACATTCATGTCCAAGGGGGGTAAAACACACTCATCACACTAGGAAAAACAACAACAAAAGGCAACTGAGTAGTTTGACCTGTTGGCTTCCTCAAATGAACTGCCGTCACACCCACTGACTTTGATTATTTTAACTGTCTTAATTGTATACACCCTTGGAAATAGGGCAAACCACTTGAGTGTATTACATTTGCATGTTGTTTTACATTTGAGTTAGAATAGATGGATATCAACTAACTTTTCCTTTCTGTGCTTCAAAATTATAATGTCTTTTTCTACCTGTGCTAAAAACTCCACAGGGGCAGAGCTAGGAGCAATAGATGGTAGTTGAAAACAGGAAAATTTAGGCTTTATTTAAGGCATAACTTTCTTTAAATTGGAGATCTCCAAAAGTAGAATAGATAGCCTAAGGAAGTAGTAGGTTTAACCTCACTGGATATCATCAAAGAAAAGTTAGATTGTCACTTGTAGGGCATGTTTTCATTTTGGATACAGTTTTGACTCAGTGGTGTTTGAGGTCATTTCTGCAGAATCAATGACTCAGTGTTCATTCATTTGAGAGCATTTATTAAGTATTTATTCCATATTATATACAAAAACAATCATAGAGGCATTAGGATAAAGACAAAGGTAAATAAGATGTCATCCCTGACTTCAAGTCTTAGGAAATAGAGATAGTAAACATACAGCAATAAACATAAAAACCTCCCAAGTATATGATGCTTATGTTTAATGGAAGCTTCCATTTTAATGAAGAATGAATTAATGGAATTTATGGATTTTGAACTTCAAACAATTAAGTAATATCAACATGAGTGCAACATAATCAAGAAAAAAGAGAACAAATTTACCAATTCACTTGGTTTTCAATATACTAAGAACAGTTATATTTATATAGCAATCGACACTATGCGAAGCACTTTACAAATGTCATCACACCATCCTCACAAAGATTCTGATAGGGGTCATTCTTGTTCCTATTTTGCAGGTGAGAAAACGGAGGCAGAAAGATATTAAGTAACTTTCCCAGTAACACACAACCAGCGAATTTCTGACCTTGCATTTGAATTCAGCACACTAACGTAAGGATCAAGCACTGCTTTCTTGTTTGCTATTTGTATTTCCACTACCTAGTGTGATGACACTAAAGCAAATTGAGATGAAATGAAATGCAAGTGGTATTTAGTCCTTGAAACAGATCATAAAACAATGAACTCACTGCATCTGCCTTAGAATAGACATATTTTTTAGACTTTGTCACATCCAGGATTTATTTTAATTTTTTGGATAGCATTGTTATATTATTCTATGTTTAAAATAATTTCTTAAGTTTTAACTCATTAGCCTTAGTTTGTTTTGTTTGATTGCAAATAGGTACAATACATCTTGGTAGTTTAAGATAAAGATCCTAAAATATTGAGTAAGGAGACTTAGGTTTGAATTAAGTCTCTTCAACTCGCTACCTTGGTGACCCTGAGCAGGTAATATAGTCTCTCAAGGCCTCTGTTTCTTCATCTGTAAAATGTTGAATTTGGACTAGATAATCTCTAAAGTTCTTTCCAGCTCAAAATCTATGATCCTGGAAAGGCAATATTGCTAGGGTGTTGAACTTGAAGTCAGGACAGAGGATGAAATCATTCATCAGATAACAACTGTGTGACCTGTGCAAGTCAACCACTGTTTCTCAGTTTTCTCTTATGTGAATTTGTAAACTTCACTTTGCATCTGTTGCCTTTCCTGGTTTCAACTGCTTGGAACAAGGTAATGTTGCTGTATGAGCTCATCATTTCTAAGCTCATCACTATGTTGCTAAGTCAAGTCTTGGTTGAATCTACTTCCTTCAGACTCTTCTCCCCTCTCTGACTGTAGGACAGGAAGATGGAGTGCCAAACTCCTCTCAATGCCTTAACTTATAGAGGGCAGAAATCAGACTCTCAGTTCACTCCAATTTGTATCTCATGCTCTGTTTCGTTTTAACACCACAGAATAATCTGCCCCTTCTCCAGGTACCCACTCATGTCCTATAGCTCTACCCCTGACCACATGTTTCCTGCTCTCTTTTGTGTGTCTTTCTCTTTAATATTGTAAATTATTGAGCGTAGAGACTTTCTTTCTTTTATAGTGTCCCTAGAATTTAGCACAGTGCCTGGCACATAGTAGGACCTTAACAAAGGTTTATTGCTTGGTTTGGAATAGCTAGCTGCTACCTTACAGAGCTCTTCTGACTATAAAGACACATAACATACAAAGTTCTTTAAAAATTAAAAGCACTTTCTGGCAGTCAGATATCACTATCTTCAATGCACCACTTCATTATTTTTTCTAAATTCTTAAAACATGACAGGAATGCAGTGTTCTCCCTGTTTTTGACAATCAGGGTTTTTCTTTTAGCACCTCTGCCATAGATACATGGAAATCTGTATAAAAACAAAAGGACTGTTTAAAATAAATAGCAATGACAAAGTGGGATGAATCAATACATAATTTAAGAGCCTCAACCATTAATAAACAGCTTGCTGAAGCTAAAAGAATGATACAGTTCAGTTCATGCTGGTTAGATGATGAAGAAGCTCAAAATCTAAATATTACTTCCAAGCAAGAAAACCTTGTAAAATAAAAAACCACATAAACCAAGTGCTAAGGATAATTTCACATTCTGTCATATTAAGATGTCATATGAAGCATTCATTTTTATAAATTCATTATGAGAGTTACAGCATTAGTACTTCTAAACCACAATTATGTAAGATTACGTTGTTACAAATTGAACTGTTACAATGTGCATTATAATGAAATTAGTGAAATATGATTAGCCCTCTGCATCCTAAATATAATTCTAATTTAACAAGTATATGTAGTGTATAATCACCTACAAAGAATTACAAAAGTACAGGAACCATCTTTTCACACAATTGAAATACTTTTATATGATTATTAGGTTATTCTTAGTCATATCTTTGTTATATCTTTTTATTATTTGTCTGCATATATATAAATGTGTATATATGCATATATATATAAATTTTGACATTTACTCTTAACAAGTCAGAAGACTAGTTGTATTATAAAGCAACAATCATCAAAGATACTTGGCACTGCCTAAGAAATTAAGTGGTGTATCAGTGGAACAGATTATTATTTCAGTGGAGTAGATACCAATCTATTGTTTGATATCAAAGATTCCAGCTTGTAGGAACTCACTATTGGACAAAAAATGCTGGTTAAACTGGAAAATAGTATCGTAGAAACTAGGCATAGACCAACGTCTAATACTGTATACTAAGATAAGCTTAAAATGGGTACATAATTTACACTTCAAGGGTGATACTATAAGGAAATCAGGAGAAGAAGGAATATTTTACCTGTCAGATCTATGGAAAAAAGAAGAATTTGTAACCAAAGAAGAGATAGAAAGCATTACAAAATGCAAAATGGATAATTTTGATTCCACTAAATTAAAATGAGTTTGCACAAACAAAGCCAATGTAAACAAGATTAGAAGGGAAACAAAACTTGTAAGCATTTTTTTTACTGTCACTATCTCTGATGAAGACCTCATTTCTAAAATATAATGACAACTGAGTCAAAATTTTAAGAATGTCATTCCCCAATTGATATTTATCAAAAATCAAAAGATACAAATAGTTTTCAGATGAAGAAATTAAAAGTTATTTATGGTCATATGAAAAATGCTCTAAATCACTATTGATTAGAGAATTGCAAATCAAAACAACTCTGAAGTACTACATCACACCTAACAGATTGGCTAGCATGACAAAAAAGAAAAATGATAAATGTTGGAGAAGATGTGGAAAAATTGGAGCAATAATGCATCGTTGGTGGAGTTGAGAACTGATCCAACCATTCTGGAGAGTAATTTGGAGTTAGGACCAAAGGACTATAAAACTGTGCATACCCTTTGATCCAGCAATGCCACTTCTCAGTCTGTATCTCAAAGAGATCATAAAAAAGGGAAAACAATTCACATGAACAAAAATATTAATAACAACTGTTTTTGCAGTAGCAAAGAATTGGAAATTGAGAGGATGTCCATCCATTTTGGAATGGCTGAACATGTTGTGGTGTATGAATGCAATGTAATACTATTGCTCTATAAAAAAACAATGAGCAAGTGGATTACAGCAAAACTTGAAAAGACTTACATGAGTTGATGCAGAGTGAAGTAAGCAGAACCAGAAGAACATTATACACAGTAACAGAAATGTTGTTCAATGATCAACTTTGAAGTAGTAGGTCTTCTGAGAAAAGCAAGGATCTAAGATAATTTCAAAAGATTCATGATGGAAAATGTGATCCACATCTGGAAAAAGAACTATGGAGTCTGAATGCAGATCACAGATGACTATTTCCCCTTCTTTCTTATGGTGTTCCCCCTTTTTTCTGATTCTTCTTTCAAAACATGACTAATATGGGAACATGTTTAATATGAATGTACATGTATAGTCTATATCAGCTTGCATGCCATCTTGAGGAGGGGGGACAAAAAGGAGAGGGAGCATTTAGAACCCAAAATCTTATCAAAGTAAATGTTGAAAACTAAACATAAATGAATCCATGAAAATAAAATCTATAATTTGGATACATTATAGACTTTACAGAAAAACAAAGAAAAAATATTCTTATCTTGTGAGAAATATGAGTGAGGACCTATATAGTGAGTTTTTCAACTTTTTTTTTTGCTTCTTTATTTTGGATACTAGGTCTCCTTAATTTCTCTTGCTATAAGTACAATGTCTACTCTACAAACTAATTCCAATACATATTAACACAGAGGTATCAACTTGCTCCCTTTTCCTAGGTTGTCATTCCTTAGGTTTGTTGGTGGACCTTTGCTCAAAGAGTTTCAACATATTGATACTGGACTTACTGAAGATCCTCATGGTCTTTGCTTTATGACATCCTAGTATGTCTGTACTCAAGGGATTCACCAGCCTCAGCATCACAAAAGGCAAGGGATACAAAAAATATATCTCCATGCACTGTATACAATTATTTTTTTTTCTCCTCCTTTATGCTACTTGCAAAAGGTAAGGAAAGAAAAACAAAACCCAAATAACCAATAGTCATGTTAAATTAAAACACATTCGTAAATAGGTCTTCTCCATACATGTATGCCTCTTTTTAAATATTGAGTTGAACATCATTGTAGCATGCTATTGCTTTCCTCAGGGATGTCCAGGTTCTTCTCAATTCACTGTACTTCATTACACACAGGTCTTGCCTTTTTTTTTTTTTTTTTTGCTTTTCTGATGCCACTGCCCTTGACATGTTTTTATTAATTTTTTTTCTTTTCAATATTCACTTCCACAAGATTTTGAGTCTTAAATTTTCTCCCCATTTCACCCCTCCACCCACTTCAACACATCATGCATTCCAATTGCCCTTTCCCCCAATCAGCCCTCCTTTCTAATGCACCTCTTCCTTCTCTCATTCCCTTCCTTTCTATTTTCTTGTAGGGGACATTAGATTTTGATACCTATATGTCTTATTTCCTATAGATCTTATTTCCCAGTTGCATACAAAAACAATTTTTAACATTAGTTTTTGTTTTTTTTTTTTTCTTTTTTATTTGAGTTCCAACTTCTCTCCCTTTCTCCCTCCCTACTCATCCCCACTGAGAAGGCAATCAATTCCATATAGGTTATACTTGTGTAGTCATGCAAAACACTTCCTATTTTGAAAAACTTACTATATTTCTCTCCATCCTCTCCTGACTGCCATTTAGTCTATTCTTTCGTTTGCCTTTGTCCCTCCTTAAAAGGGTTTTCTTCTAATTACTCCCTCCTCCCATTTACCCTCCCTTCTATCATCCCTCACCCCCACTTATCCTCTTCCCCTCTACTTTCCTGTAGTATAAAATAGATGTTCATATCAAATTGAGTATCCGTATTATTTCCTCCTTAATCCAAATCTGATGAGAGTAAGGTTCACTCTTTCCCTCTAACCCTTTCTCCTCCATTGAAATAGCTTTTCCTTGTCTCTTTTATGGGAGAGATAGTTTACCTCATTCTATTTCTCCCTTTCTTCTTCTCCCAATATATTTCTCTCTCACCCTTTAATTTATTTTTTGTAGATATCATCCCTTCCTATTCAACTCAACCTTTGCCCTCTGTCTACATGCATGTAATCCCTCCAACTACCCCAATACTGAGAAAAGTCTCAAGAGTGACAAATATGATCTTTCCATGTAGGAATGTAAACAGTTCAACGCTAGCTAGTCCATTGTGATTTCTCTTTCCTATTTACCTTTCCAAGATTCTCTTGACTCTTGTGTTTGAAAGTCAAAGTTTCTATTCAACTCTGGTCTTTCCATCAGGAATGCTTGAAAGTCTGCTATTTCATTGAATGACCTTTTTTTTTCCATTGAAGCATGATACTCAACTTTTCTAGGTAGGTGATTCTCGGTTTTAATTCTAGCTCCTTTGAACTATGGAATATCATACTCCAATCCCTCTGATCACTTAATGTAGAAGTAGGTAGATTTTGTGTTATCATGATTGTGTTTCCCCAATATTTGAGTTGTTTTTTTCTGGAATTTGGCTACAATATTCCTAAGAGTTTTCCTTTTGGTATCTCTTTCAGGAGGCAGTCTGTGTATTCTTTCAATATCTACTTTACCCTCTAGAATATCAGAGCAGCTGACCTTGATAACTTCTTGAAAGATGATATCAAGGATCTTTTTTTTTATCACAGCTTTCAAGTAGTTCAATAATTTTTAAATTGTCTTTCCTAGATCTATTTTCCAGATCAGTCTACTAGATTTGCTGCACATACTCATTCTGTGGGTTCTGCAGCTCCACAATTTGTTTAGACTCATTTTTTACAAGAATTTGACTGGATTTGGAGGAAGAGCTCTAGCAAGTCACTGCTTCTACTCTATCATCTTAACTCCACCTCCCTTGTCATTTTCATAAAACAAAAGTAATGCAGCACACTCAAATTCCACAATTTATATACTCATTAACCATTTAATGAACATTCTTTCAATTTCTAATTCTTTGTCAGTAGAAAAAAAGCTGAAAAGCTGCCACAAATATGTTTGTGTGTGTGTGTGTGCATATATATATATATATATATATATATATATATATATATATATATATATATATATATATATATATATATACACTTTATTTTTCTTTGATCTCTTTAAAATGAAGAACCAGTAGTGGTGTTTAGGGTCAAACAGTGTGAACAATTTTATACTCCTTGGGGCAAAGTTCCAATTTTTTCTCAAGAATGGCTAGGGCAGTTCACAACTTCCACTTCCAGTTTCTTAGTGTGCTTATTTCATGTCATCCCTCCAGAATCAGTCACTTCTGAAAGGTTTGAAGTTGTACATCAGAGTTGTTTGAATTCAGGTTTCTCTAATCAACAATTATTTAAGGGATTTTTTCCCAAGTGGCTACAACTGTCTTTGATTTCTTCTTTTGAAAACTGCATATTCATATCATCTGATGATTTGGCAGTTGGGAAATCGATCTTAATTTTTATAAGTTTCACTTGATTCTCTACATATTTGAGAAATGAAGTCTTTATCAGAGAGATGCTATATTTTATTTTCAATATTGCCTTATTGTCCATGGAATTATTTATGAAAATGTGGTTTCCATTTTCATCTCTTTTAGTTAAGTTTCTTTTGTCTTTTGCTTTGTTTGAGATCATGTTTGCTACTCTTGTATTTTTTACTTCAACTGAAGCAAAACAGATTCCATTCCAGTTAATTTTAATGCTGAATATATTCTTTTGCTTCAGGTGTTTCTCTTGTGAATAATTTGCCATTAAATTCTGGTTTCTCATCTGTTCAGCTATCCAGATCCATTTTATGGGTGAGCTTATCACATTCATATTCACAGCTATGATTATTAAATTTATATTTCCCTGTATATTTCCCTCTATCACATCCTGTCATCATTTCTTTTTTGTCATAATCTTCCTCGAAAAAGAAGGAAGAACATACAGACAGACAGACTCTCTATCACACCCTTTCTATTTATTCTTCTCTTTCTCTCTCTCTCTCGCTCGGTCTCTCCCTCTCTTTCTCTTTCTCTCTATCCCTATTCTCATCCTTCTCAAGCGTCTGTTTTGCTCCTGACCACGATCTGCTTAATGTATCCTTCCTCTTATCAACGCTCCACCCAAATTCTCTGATTCACTCCTTTCTTCTCCTTTCCCTCTATTAGACAATGTAGATTTCTATATCCAACTGAGTTCCTATCTATCTATCTATCTATCTGTCTATCTATCTATCTATCTATCTATCTATCTATCTATCTATCTATCTATCTATCTATCTATCTATCTATCTGTCTATCTACCTATCTATCTATCTGCCTGCCTGCCTGTCTGTTGGTCTGTCTGTCCACCCGTCTATCTATTTTGTCTATTTTATGTATCTCCTTCAATCTTTGAACCAATTCTGATGAGAGTGACATATTACTATAAAAGTTCTTCATTGAATGTCTCTTTTATGTGGGAAAATTTTTCCTCATTCTACCTCTACTTTCTCCCTTCTCGTAGTGCACCTCTCTTTTTCACTGCACTGTATTTTGTTAGTTTTGTTGGGTGAGTGGGAGTAAAGTGTTGGAATAGTTCAGCTGTGTTGCTATGTGTACTCTGCCATCTTGGCTCTGCCATTTGGGTATTTCCTAAGGAAAATTACCTAGCAACCTATTAAGTATTTATATTCTAATTTCAGTCTAATGATTATTCTCCTTGGTATAGAAAGCAGAAGCAGAGGAAAAAAATATTTATGCATCTACCTTTTCTTCATTGCTGTTTTCTACTTTTTTATGCTCATTAAGTTGTGCTCCTATACCATATTTGATCTCTATTCACATGCAGTTTTAAAAATGAAGAAATGATGAATACAAGAAAGGAAAGAAAGAAGAAAAGAAGGTAAGTAGGTAGGAAGGACGAAGGGATAGAGTATGAGATATTAAAGATATAAAAGAAAAATGTGACCTCAACTATTAATAAAGTAGACAGAATGAGAGGTATGATATCAGATTACCTAAGTTCAAAATATGTCTCTGTTCTTAAAGGATGCATGACTTTATGTTTCACAACTTATATGGGCCTTAGTTTCGTAGTCTGAAAATAGCAGAGGATTGTCCTATATAAATGTGAGGTTCGTTTGAACTCTAAAGACTATAAATCATATTTTCCCATGAATCAATCTTGTAATTGTTGGATTTTTAGATAAGGATAATGTGGCTCAAAGTATAGAAGTGAATTATATTCAGAGAAATAATCTACTAAAAATATCTGGAGCTAAATTCTGTTTTCAAGGTGTTTCTATTCCCCCACCCTGAAGATTGATGGAATGTTGAACCTGATTTTATTGTGTTGGCTTGGAAGATATCAAGTACAGTCCAACCATACCTCTCTGTCAATAACTGAAGATTGGGGTTAGCCCAGATCTATCTCCATCTATTATCTATTTTTTGATTGTCTCCCTAGTAACTCTTGACATTCCACTACTTGAAGCAAGTTCGTAGCAACTTAAACTTTTTTTTTGAATTTATGATCACAGATCAGATAATAAACATTTCATGCAGGCAGTAACTAAAACCAGAGGCAATATAAATTTACATTTCTGTCAATTTTTTAATGACATTAAAGAACTACATTATATATAATTGAGCAGAAAAGATCATTCTGAGGAAGTGTGGTCTCATGAAAACTTTTAAACATTAATTTAAGATTTAATTAGATGCTAATTATTTATAAGTAAAATCATGTGTTCTTTGAAACCAGTGACAAGTGTGACAAAAATGAATTTCATTGACTCACTGATATTCTTACTCTGAATACTCTATGTGTATAAATATAATATACTTACATTCATATACACTGGGAGGAAATTCTGAGCATTAGAGACTGTCAATAAAAATGTTTGGAATGAAGAGATGGAGTGTTTTGTTCAAGGAACTAGGAGATTTGTTTCACTGTATCAAAAAGGAGATGAGGGGAGTAGTTCCTAAGAAGACTGGGAAGAAAAGAGGGAGCCAGATTATGGGGGACATTGTAAAACAGAGGATTTCATATTTGTTCTGGAGGCAATAGTGGTACACTGTAGTTTATTGAGTGGAGTGGGGAGAGGCAAGCTCATACCAGTACTTTAGAAAGATCATTTTGACAGGTGAACAGAGTAAAGGAGGATGGACTGAGTGAAGAGACATGAGCCAAGAAAACCAACCAGAAGTCTGTTATAGTAGTCTAGACATGAAGTGCTGAGAGCACAACAAAGGTGATAATTATGATGGGACTAGAAATCATGTCATTAAAGGAATATTACCCAACAATCAGATTTATCCAAAATGAAATGAGTTTCTTCATCTGGCAGAGGCTTCTGGCTCATTACAAGAAGATTTCAGAGAAAGTCTGGCTGGATAGCCATTTTCCAGGCATATTTAAAAGAGATTCTTGCTCATGTACACTATGCATAAAATAACTTTGAGTTCCCCGCCTGCACCAAGATTCTGTCGTGCTAAGATATCATTAATAATAGACTATACACATAAAGATGTGCTCTACATCTTTACAAGAAATGAGCATAACTTTCTAGTGATGACTATTCCAATGGTATTTGAATGATTCTGTAAACGTTTCATTTCTCTTTGCTTAAAATACAAAAATGATAAATGTCTTAGTTTTACTCATACATATCTCATTCAAGGTTCCAAATATTTTTCCACATTCCTTTTGAAATGAGAGTGATTTTCTGGGTTTCATGATTTTAGAATTTGCTGCAGGTCAAAATTCTCTCATATATGCATTTTTTTTTCAAAAGTAGTGAGCTAAGTGACATAGTGTAACTAAGAAATGAAAGACTAGAAAAGAAAACCTTGCAACATACTGTTTGATTTATGTCAAATTAGCAGTGTAATATGGGAACTATTACATGGGACAACATCCGAAGACATTTAAACTTTTCCAGAGATCAGGAAAATATAAATGATAGAGTTTGTGGTAGAAAGTATTCTAGTTTATACATAATATATTCACATATTACATGTGTGCATGTATATACAAATATGCATATGTTTATATTATATGTGTGTGTTTAAAACACATCATTTTTCTTTTCAGTAAGAATAATTATTTTAATTAAACTATTTATAGTACTAAAGCAAGATGAACTAGATAAGGAATTGGACTTGCAGTTAGGAAGACCTGGATTTAAGTTTTACCTCTCAAAAATACTTGACTGTGTGCTCTTGGACATTTCCTGAGCATTTTACTTTTATCTTCACTTAACTTCTTAGGACCCCAGGCAACTCTCAAAGGCCATAAGTTGAAGAGTAATACTGATCTCTGATGGGTGGAGTTACTTCACTCATAATTCTCTGAATCAATGGAATCTCAAGTTTGAAGAACTCTCTTCTCCATTCCCAAGTCTTTTCAAGACATACAATTTATTTTGCATATATTTTAACTATTCCTTTATATGCATATTATGCCCCCAAACAGAAATTAAACTCCTTAAGGACAGATACTCTTTTATATTGACTTTTTATGTCTGACATAAAGGGATAAATAAATGATTAGTGACTTGAATTTTGGGATTTGAAATACAATATTAAAAATAAATAATTGGAGTAATGGAAAGAACACAGAAATGTATAAGAGAGAACCTTAGTTCAAGGTATGACTCTCCCTACCTGCCTGCATTACTGTGGTCAAAGCCTTTCATTTCTCTATGCTTCCTGCTGCATCTGAAAAATGGCAAGCTTTTATAGATATTCTCTCATTACCCTTCCAGCTATAAATGCTACAATTCTAATCTTTTAAAATGACTTTGTCAAACCTTCCAACCCACCAGTTCTGTAAAAAACCCTTCAATGACACTCAGTTACTTCCTGAGTAAAGTTCAAACTCTATCTTGGCATTTAAGGCTCTTAAAAATCTGAGCCCATCTCATTCTACAATTTTATTGCCTATTATTTCACTACACAAACCTTCTACTTCAATCAAGCAGAGGTACTCATTGTTCCTAACACATGGTATACTATAAAAACAGCATGGTGCTATGCAAAAAAAACTGAATTCAGAATTAAGAAATAAGGTTTTATATGCTATCACTGTTCTTTGTTACTTTTATTAACTTAGGAAAGCCATTTACATATTTAGGCATCAGTTTTTAGAAAATTGAGAACATGGTCTCTACAATTCTTTACAAGTTTGAATGTTATGATCTTGTGAAGCTTTGCTTACACTGTCTTCTGTGCTTCCTCTTATACAGAAGATGCAATAATAATAGCCTTTCTTAAAAGTGTCATCATCTGTCTTATGTCACCAGGGTGTCAAGTCATTAGTCAGTTTTCTCACTCATACCAAAATAATCTAATGAAGGTCAGTCAATGAAAGGGTAGGAGGTAGCTCAAGGGAAAATAATGCAAAAACAAAAATCAACTGAAGTTTATAACTTAAGCCATGCATTCACCTAAATTTCTTTTAAATTATTTTCCATCTGATGCTTATTTTTATAGAAGCAACTGCAGTTTGTGAGTTTCACATGTTAAAAAATCTTTTTAAAAAGACTTTTACCCCATTTATCAGATTTCATTTATTTTAGAATCATACAGACACAACTCCAGGACCAGAATTAGCCTCATATTAAAAGAGAGAGATAGAGAGAGAGAGAGAGAGAGAGAGAGAGAGAGAGAGAGAGAGAGAGAGAGAGAGAGAGAGAGAGAGAGAGAGAGAGAGAGAGAGAGAGAGAGAGAGAGAGAGAGAGAGAGAATTACAAGTACTCATATATGGAAGGAACTTTGGACATAAATTGAACCAAGAAATATTTGAACCAGAATCTCTCTACGCTAATGAGTCCTGCAATAACAAATTTTTAGGGAATGATACAGGGGAAAAGGCAAAGACACACAGAAAGAGAAAGTGTCGGAGACAGCTGGAGAGACAGAGACAAAGACAGAGACAGAGAAGCACTTGAGTGAAATATCCTCAAGAGAAACAGAGCAGTGTCTTCTTAGTTCAGTTTTCTGACACTGTTTTCATGATATCCTCCAAAACACTGCTATGATTCCATATCTGCCCCTGCATTAGAACTTCACCTCTTCTACTGCTGAGGTAGAAAAGTCAAAGTTTTAGTTTATTGTAACTTTCTTAAGACCAGAGCTTCAGGTCTCCTCTAAATACCACACCCTCATCTCCAGGATCTAACCTAGGACTTAGTACAAGATCAGAATGTCAAATGATAAGACTCTTGCTATTAGGACCTTACCTGAGGAGCTGACACCAAGCCCAATTTCCCCCCTTCTTTTTCTTTAGTACTTGGAAGAAAAAAACAAACTGATGTTGTCTTCTGCCAATCATAGAGCCCTAACAAGTTGAAGATGCATTCCAAAGTTTTCACATCTCCATTTTCTGTCTAGAAAATCCTGTCTGTTTTTCCTAGTCTCAGTGATATTGAAAAGTCAAAACAAAACAACCTACTTCTGTCCTTAATACTAGTGTCACCCTTCTCTCATCTCAACCACCTCAGCATTAATACCCCCCTCCAAAAACAAAACAAAACAAAAGAAAAGAAAACTTTATGTCTGCCTATCCTATCTCTTGTACCCTGTGAAACTCCTTTATAACTGTTAACAAACTATCCTTTATCTTAGATTTTTTTCTGTCTAAAGCAGTGTTCAGTTTCCATATTCTGTCACTCAATGAGACCTGACTTCTTCTAGTAGAGTACACCTTATCCACCCTCTCAGATAGTAGATATAAATTTTCTTGGGTCTCACCCAAAGTGGATAAGGTAATTCCAAATAAACCCTCTAGCTCCATCTCTTGGAAAACTTTCTTCCTTTAATGTTGTTATATAGAGATAAATCACCTTATTTGAATTCCTGTGGCAATTAACTTACTTGGCTCCTGACCATTCTGTATCCTTTCTTGTTGAATTCCATACTTGTCTCAAAGTTATTCCCTCTACCTCAACAGTTTTCCTTATACTTGGGTCCTTTTATGCCTGGTGATGTAATCTCAAATACTTTGGTCTCTCAACTGAACTTTAAAATCTATGATTACATATACGTTTACTCCATTTCAGTCAATATGTCACCACTATCCACTTCTACACAACTATTAAATTTGGAGTATTTATAGGACCTCCATTCTTTTGTCACAACTTTTATTCTGACTTTACTTTCTTCTTTTCCGAATTTTGCTCATACTGTCGAACAGTTCAATTTTACACTATCATAAAATTCCTTTTCCATTTTCTTGTCCTCAGTTATGCTTCACCAAATCTATCTGAACAATATTTTAACAAACACATACACGTACGGTAACATATACATCCTCACTAATGCTATAATGATAAAAAAGTCTAAGTGCCTTGTCTCTGGTATTTTATTTTTATCTTCATTATCTATGATTTTTCCTTTAAATCAAAAAGTAATTCATACTCTTGGAGTTGCACTGTCTTTTAACATGCATTTCTAAGTATATTGACTTTTATTACATTTACTTCGAGCACCTGAACAGAATGCAAATTTCACTTTGTATTTCAAATAATGTAAGGTGTATTCTCTTTTGACCTTGCATCATCCAATCAGTCCTATGGGAACAAAGATTAACTAATAGAAAATTTAAACAATGTTTGACCAAAAAACAGTCATTATCAGGAATAAGAATGAATATATATATACATATATATATATGAATATATATATATATGTATATATATATGTTTATATGTGTATATATGTATGAATGAATGTATGTATATTCCTTGCTTCTCTGATACAACTACATTTGCCATTTATTCATCAATAAAAATGACATCTAACTGATATTTTCAGTAGATTTAATCCTTTAATATTCCCAGAAAAGGAATGAGATATTTTTTGATACTCATTCCTAGAGGTGCACAGAAAAGGATCTTATATGACTGCTTGAGAAACTTGTGATCCATTCTATCTTCAACAAACCAAAATTTCTTGATAGTAACAAAGAAAACTGCAGCTGTTGGGTAAATGTACAATGATTTAATAATATGTTGTATTTTAATATTAAATTTCCTGTAGTAGCTCATTCATACTATAGATGTATAGCCTGCCAGTCCAGTCAATAAGTATGGTATCCAGCATCTCTGTCTCTGTCTCTTTGTCTTTCTCTATCTGGGTTAGCTGATTCACATCAAGACGCACTCATATGGTGATGGTTATGCTAATGTGGGGAGTCAGCCATAGATGTGACTATACCATTACTAATAACATTCAGTGTATTAGAGTAGACGTGATGAAGGGAAAATTAACTCCTCATAATTGTCACTGTTATTCCTGAGTATCCATTTATACAAAATTAATCATAATGACACAATTGAGTCTTTATAGTGAAATAAATAATAATTCAAAAGCAAGAATAATCATCAGGAAGACCTGAGCTTGAACACTGCTTTAGACATTGTGGATACATTGGTAAATCGTTTAACTCTATCAGTCTAAGTTCTCATCTGAAAAATGGGGATCACAATAGGACTTCCAAGCTTGTGACTGTTGTAAAGATCAAAAGATATATATGGAAAAGATGTGTAAACCTTAAGGCATTATACGAATAGTATTATTTCGCTTATCAGCAGCATCAAAATTCTGCCACTGATTTTATTGTTATTATCTATATAATATAACAGTTAACCCATAAACTTTGGTTGCACTTTCTCATTAACATACCTACAACATACTTGGGGGAGAGAGGACACAATTTATAAATGGATAAATAAAGATACTCTTGTTCCTCTGTCAAATCATGACCCTGGATTGCAATAGACTGCGGGTCTGGATGTCAGAGTTCTCTTTTAGGAAAGAATCAGTAATGCACGTGATATGATTCTGTTTTTCCTTGGCTTGTCTTGTTTTGCTTTATCTTCCCTTTACAACATACACACAAAAACTGTCTCTGCATTTTAGAACATAATCTAAGAATCAAGGTCATATAGGTGGAGATCTATTGAGCAACAAACAAGGCAAAGAGAAATGTGGACATCTCATTGTCTAATTGAGATTCTGGCAAGTAGAGAGAGATATTTGAATATCAGAAGCAAAATCATATGTTAAAAATAAGTAGATGGTTGCAGTAATGAAGTACAAATAGCCAAGACTTGTGGGTATAAATAGCAAGATGAATTTTTGTTCTTCCTTGAGGAATACTTTTTGTTTCTACCAAAATATAAGATAATTGTAAGGGATTTAGCCCTGTGCCAGACACATAGTAGAGAATGAATAATTATTTCTTTTCCTTTCCCTTCTAATAAAATACAAGATTGTCTCTGTCCTGGGTGGGGAAGGGAGAAGAGGCCCAGGAAGTGAAAAAGCTGTAGAATAATAAAGAAATACATTTATACTCTTAAAATTGATAAGTAGAACAAAATACTGTTTGAAATAGTCCTAAAACTGATTCAAGAAGAAGAAAAAAGGAAAAAACCTATGAAGTAGCATAAAGGGACTTCTCATCTACTACAGGAGATTGATGTAAAAAGTACTTATGAAATTTGATAGAGAAGAATGTACTTACACACAGATTGTATGTGTATGTGAATGTATGGATGTGTGTATATATGTGTGTGTATGTGTGTGTGTATATATAGCAAATTACAAATAATAGAGAGATGAGTTCTAGCTTGACAGCAGTTTCTATTGGGGAAGGGGTATGACATTTCTCAGAACTCTCTAAGCATAATATGAATCACAATTCTGGTGTGGAAGGACCAAAAGTTAATACTATTCTACAGTTCATTAAAAGATGCATTCTGTCGAGAATGAGGAATGTTATATGGTTTCTTCAGCTAGCATTTGAAGTATTCCTTTCAGATCTGAGAATGGCATTTTAAGAAACACACACAAGTTTAAACACATCCTCAAGAATGGTATTGAGAGGGTGAAAGGACAAGAGAAAACGACATTCAAAAATCAATTAAAAGAACTGTGACAGTTTAGTTTAGAAAAGAGACTACTTAGTGGAGTGGAAGTGAGAAAGCACTTTAATAGTTGTCTTTAAATATTTGACTAAATGATTTCCTGGCATGCAGATGAAGGATTCACCTTGTATTATCTGACCCCAGAAGGCAGAATTAGGAGAAATAAGCAGAAATGCAAAGTTGCATATTGAGTCCTAACAATTAGAACTATCCCAAAGTGTCACTGATGTCTCCTTGGGGAAGGGAAGAATAGTTTCTCCCTTGTGGATTTCATCAGAGGTTGTTTCATATGAACTTTTGTTGAAACATAGCAGAAGGGATTTCTGTTTACTGTGGGTTTCATTGATAATATCTGCATGTATATAGATATATTTATATGTTTTACACACACACACACACACACACACACACACACACACAAAGATCTAGATGAAAATAATTCCAGACATCTTCAGCATTATATAAAATGTTAAATAGAATAGAGCCAAAGGGCAAGACTTTACGTTGAGCTGAAATAAATGCTTTAAGGATTTTTTTATTAATTGATAGAAAATTTGGGTAAGGCAAATGGGAAATCTGCATTTCTAGCAATCATGGGATGTTTAGATCACATTCAAAAGCTTTTTTTTTCTTCTTTTTATTAGAAAAGTTATTTTTCTACTATTTCATAAAAAGTACCTCTGTTGCTTTAAAAAATGTAAAAAATGTTTCATATGAAGTTTGGAAAAAGAGGCAAGTAGATACATAATAAAGCACTTTGTTTTTAAAGATACTGATGTTACTCAGTGTTAGCTCACAAAGCATATTTTAGAAAACCACGAAGAAGTTCTCTTAAGATGTTGGACTTTTGCAATGTTGGGCTTGAAGTATTCCATAGAAGGAATTACACAAGATGAAGAGGTATAGAATAATTTTGATTTGTATTATTGGAAGAAACCACACATAGATGATATATCTCTTTACGTGTTGAAGTGGCTGACCTGGAGTCTTATGAAGCCAAATTGCTAGATTTGTAGTGAGAGTCTGAGTTCAAATCTTTACTCTGCCACTCTCACAGGTCATTTTGCAACTTTCATTTTATTTTTATCTGTTTGAAAAATGAAAGGTTTGGACTACACGGTATCTTGGATTGTTTTGTTTTTTTTTTTTTACTCCAGGTTTATGAACTTTGATCTGCACAAACCATTTTGCGCACTTGCAAATGTTTCTGAAGAAATCAGTACCTCCTCTCCCTTTCTACAATATCTGCAGCTCTTCTTCCATTGCTCCAAATTTTTTAAAGGTTGGGATTAACCTCCTGGTCAATAAGAGAAAGTGATGACTTTGTCACTGATAGGAAACTTCCACAAGGTACTGAGTTACAAATTTTCTCCCCATCTCTCCCCTCTGACCACGCCAAGACAGGGTGCATTCTGATGGCCACTTCCCTTAATCTGCCCTCCCTTCTATCACAACTCTTCCTTCTCTTATCCTCATCCCCTCTACTTTCTTGCAGGGCAAGACAGATTTCTATACCACATTGCCTGTATATCTTATTTATCAGTTGCACGTAAAAAGAATTTTTAAGATTTGTTTTTAAAACTTTGAGTTCCAACTTCTCTAATTTCCTCCCTCTCCTCCCACTTCCACTGAGAAAGCAAGCAATTAAATGTAGGTTATACAAGTGTAGTTATACAAAACCCTTCCATAATTATCGTATTGTGAAAGACTAACTGTGTTTCCTTCCAGCGTATTTTGCCTCTGATTTATTCTATTCTCTCTTTTGACCCAAACCCTTCTCAAAAATAATTACTTCTAATTACCCCCTATTATTTGCCCTCCCTTCTATTACCACCCCAAATTCCACTGATCTCCATTCTTCCTTTTTTCCTGTAGTGTAAGGTAGATTTTCTTATCCAATTGACAGTGCATGTTATTTCCTCCTTAAGCGAATCCAATGAGAGTAAGCTTCACTCATGCCGACTCACCTTCCCCATATTCCCCTCCATTGAAAAAGCTTTTCCTTGCCTCTTCATGTGAGAGAATTTGTCCCCATTCAGTTACTCCTTTTTTCCTATCAATATATTTCTTTCTCACCCCTCAATTTTATATTTTTATGTCATCCCTACCTTTTTAACTCATCCTGTGCCCTCTGTGTATGTATATATATATATATATATACATATATATATATATATGTATATATATATATATATACACATATATATATATATATGCGTTCCAACTATTCTAATACTGAGAAAAATCTCAAGAGTTACAAATATTATATTTCCATGTAGGAATGTAAACAGTTCAGCTTCAGGAAGTCTCTTATTATTTCTTTTTCCTGTTTACTTTTTCATGCTTCTCTTGATTCTTGTTTTTGAAAATCAGAATTTCTATTCCTCTCTTTTCTTTTCAACAAGAATGTTTGAAATCCTCTCTTACACTATGGAGAAAATTTGCAACTCAATATCTTGTGAAAGTTTCTGTTGAAAACTAAAAATGTGTAAATAAAAATTTAAAATGATTGATACATTTATAAAGTTCCAAAATACATAAATGAGAAACTATCATGTTCGTGAAGGGGTGGGTTGGAATGTCCTTTCATATCTCTTTACTTGTGTCCTAATTTATCTTTATAATTTTGTTATATTAGCTTTCAATATTTTGGTGTCTGGTTATTTTTATTCTATTTATAGTGCTGTAGTTTCTATGCATGTTGCTTAGTTGACTCTGCTTGCTTCATTCAGCAAAAGTCCGCATAAATCTTTCCCACTCTATTCTTTATGCACATCATTTTGTGCAGCACAGTAATTACAATATATTTATGCACCACAATTTGTTTAGTCATTTCTCAATTGATGCTCATCCACTTTGTTTCTAATTTTTTACTATTCCCCAAAGTGTTGTATTGTATAGGAGACTGTCTTTTTATCATTGGCTTCTATGGGTTAATAGCCTGATCATAGACTGTCTGGTTCAAAGAATATGGACATTTTAGTCACTTTGTATGAATCCAATTTTCTTTTTATAATGATTGTATTCAATATCAGAAATGTTGTGTGATGATCAACTATGAAGGACTCAGCTGTTCTCAACAACACAATGATCTAAGGTAAATATAAAGGACTCAGGAAGAAAAATGCTGTCTATATCCAAATAAAGAATTGTTGAACTCTGAATGCAGTTTGAAGTATTTTTTCTCTTACTGTATTCTTTCTCATGTTTTGTTTTTTTTTTTATGTTTCTTCTTTCACAACTGTGATGAAAGTGAAATGTTTTTTTACATGATATCATACGCATAAGCTATATCAAACCTTGGTTCCAGAGACAGATGAGGGGCTCCCATGATCAAATCCTCAGGGAGCACGTCTGTAAGGAAATGAATGCTTTGGTGAGTGCTCGAGTAAAACTGATTCCCCTGACTCCGGGGTCAGATTGGCGAGACCTTCCTAATATCCAGGTACACATCTCAGATGGTACCGTGACCAAGAAACTGCGCTATAACCATGATGATAAGAAGAATGGACGCAGCAGTACTGGAGCCCTCAGAGGAGTCTGCGCCTGTGCGAAAGGTAAACCATGTAATCCAGCAGATAGACAGTTCAATACCTTGATTCCATGGTGCCTGCCTCACACTGGAAACAGGCATAACCATTGGGCTGGGCTCTATGGAAGATTGGAATGGAATGGCTTCTTCAGCACTACAGTTACTGATCCTGAACCCATGGGCAAGCAGGGTCGAGTGATTCACCCAGAACAGCACCGACTAGTGAGTGTGCGGGAGCATAAGCTATACCATTTTCAGAATAGGGGATGAGAGGGAAGGAAGAAAGAAAAATATGGAACTGAAAATTTCATAAAAATGACTGCTAACCTTTTCTTGACATGTATCTGGGGTAAAATACTATTAAGAACAAAAGAACTAGTTTTACCACTTCACAACTTCACCAGTAATTCTTCAGTGCAGTTATCATTCCATCACCCCCACCTCTGCCATAAGATACAATTGCCATTATTTTGTCATCATTGATGATTTGTAGTCTGAAATAAGTATTCAGAGTTCTTTTGATTTGCATTTCTCTTATTATTAATAATTTCATCCATTCTTTCTTGCAGTTATAAATACTTTGAAGTTCTTTTGAGGACTATTTGTTAATATAATTAAAATATTTTTCTAATTCACAATGATTATTAATCTTATTTGATTTGTGTGTATGTCTCTGTGTGTTTATAGTCTGTATATATTGAATACAAATACATAACAGAGAAATTTCATACAAAAATTTTCTTTTTTTATTTGAATATTTCCCTTCTTATATTTGGTTTATTAATATCATCGGTTGTAATGTTAATAAATAGGAAAATATTCCCCTCCCATTAATATGCTTAACACATGGAGCATGTGATCATATGGAGATCAGACTGGAGGAACTTGCCTGAATAAAAGAGAGAGAGAGAGAGAGAGAGAGAGAGAGAGAGACAGAGAGACAGAGAGAGAGAGAGAGAGACCATGAGAAGAAAGTGAGAGCAGGTAGAGTGCAGAGAAAGTAGTAAGCCGTGAGTTGGAGGAAGGAGAAATTTGTATGGGAACTTGTTTTGGTGGGGAAGCCTGACAGAAAGAAGGTTTAAGATGTTGGCACTGCCTGGATCAGTGATAAACACCATGTTAAATGCTACCTCCTGGTATTCTAATGATTTCCCAAATGAATAGTTTGATTTTGCTTTTGAGGAAGAGAGGTTATCATATTTTGCGAATTTACCCTGTAAATATGCATGCATATTCCTAGTGGCTGCTATGGGTATCACATTGGCACTATGAATGACAACAAGGATGGGATTAAAAATTAAAAAATAAACCTCTACTTGGAGACAGGAGGGTTCCAGGGATGGTAAGGAGCATCTTGGGGAAGAAAGATTTACGTTATTCCTTCCTGGCAAGATGATGTGCTGAAAGCACAAGACTTTTGTGTAAACTAGGAACTGAGGATGCAGAAAGGAGAACACATAGATTTAGAAAGATGTTTGTAAGGAATACCAATAGAACCAAGGAAAGAAATGGAAAGTGTACCGAGAAGAAGATGGCTGTTGTTGACAAATTATTGAATTATGTGCATGTAAAAGGTAGACACAAATTGCTAGAGCAAAAGATTCAGCCCAAAAAAGGAGTTAACTGATTAGGAAGAGAAGTTTTCTATGCTACAACATCAGAACTTCCCTATAGAAGAGCAAGCTAGAAAGTATCAGGTGATATCAGAAATGATAGATGTGACTTTAGCTCAGAAAAATAAGGGGGAAATTACGGAAGAAAGTGCATACAATCTTTGAATGAGTGGGGCCTGATTGAGACCCAGACACCTGGGAGGAAGATGAGTGGGAGGAAAATGAAACAAATTTAGGTAAGGAGGCTTCTAGGAATGTGGAAGTTTATCCAATACTATGAAGGAAGGTAGAGAAACGGGAAGGGAGAGGCATGTCACACAATGTTCAAAGAAGTAAGTGATGATTTTACCCAGCAAGAGGTCACAGATATTTTCAGTCTATTTGAGTCCCCAAATGAGAGAATCACTAGCATCTTGTATGGTGAGAATCAGTGATGAGGGGACCAGAGGAGTATGGATAGATAATATTGATAGTTTGAAATTTATAGATGTTAGTCAGAATTCTTTTGTACAAGAAACTTTTAGGGATTATCATATGCAAGGAGGTCACAGTGGAACTAATTTGTTAGCTTTAGCTACCAAAGGATTCAATAAACAGTTTCCCACTAATTCTCTGTACCTGAATGGAGACAGACCCTAGTATTCACTTAGACACTGTATGAGTCTTTAGGAAGAGGTAATGAAAATTGTAGTTATGATTGGAGATACAAATGCACATTACAACTCTCCCTTAACAGTTTCTCATAGAAATATAACAGAGAAGTTTATTCCTCCTTCTTATAAACTCATAATTCTGACCACACTAATTGGGGAAAGAGGGCATACACTTTCAGAGATGTTAGATAAGATCTCACAGTTAGGTAAATTAGGGGAATGGAGAAAAGATGAATTTCCTCAAGAGAGAAAATAGCCAGCAAATTCAAAGTCAGAATATACTAACAAGGAAAGAAATGTTTACTGCTTTCTTGAGAGCAGGGACAGATTATGGAAGAATAGATGGCATTCCAACTAGTGAAGTATATAAAATGTACCAGAAAAGGGGTACTTAATATTAGAAGGAATAGCATACAAAGAACTGCCCCTGAAAATCCTCCTGAATCATTTTATTCAAGTTTGTCCAACCTTCAGGGAGAGTACAAAATTGGTCATGACCCTGCTCAGATTAAAGAAGTACACAGACAGGATAACAGACCCCATAAGAGTCTAACTATACGTTGGATAAATCGATCAATCACTGTAACTAAGGCATTAATAGATACTGGGGCAGAGGCCTTCCTTATAGATGGAAGCCCTTATAAATTTAAATATGGAACTCCTATGATATTCACAGGACTTGGAGGAGAAGAAATACCAGCCAGACAAGCTAAACTGATGATGAAAATTGGTCAATTATGTAAGAAAGTGGCAATTGTACCTTTTCCCACATTTATCATTGAAATAGATATATTGAGAGATATGACTAAGTTTGCCCGAGGGGAGATACCAATTTGCAGTAAGGAAAATAGAAACTAATGTATTTCCAGTAGGTACATGGATTCAAGAAGCAGGGCTGATACATGGTTACCCTGCTTCTGGTTATTATCTCCATATTCTTTTAGACTTTTATTTGTTTGTTTAAACTGTTTCTTACATTTGTCTCCTATACACTTATTGCCCTACACTTGCAGGGCTAATTGCTTAAACTGGATGTAACCCTCTGTCAAAGACTATCATATATCAGCTCTGGACCTGGCATTGACCAAGCTCTGAATATTGGCTAAGAAACTCACCCCTTGAATGGGAGACCAGGCATCTTTTATCATTCTGTGGTTGGAGTATTACAAATATATTTTCCTCATAAAATGCTTCTCATACAGAGCTTTCTTCATTTTGAGAATTATTTGAGAAGTATGGATACTAAATACTATTTAAAAGTTTGAGAGAAGCCTACTTTGAATCAATCAAGACCACAAGGTCCTCCACTCCACACACACACACCCCCTCCCGCACACACACACACACACAGAGTTTTAGTGGTTCATATATTTTTAGATCTATTATATTTTCTGAAGGTGATTTATTTAAGATCTCTATGTGGTTTTTCTAAAAATTTAGGTACATTATATTTTATGAAGGTATTCTTTCCTTTCTGTTCTCAGTTTTGTTAGCACATAACTACATATAAATTCTGATTTTGACTTTTATTTCTTCTGGTTCTGTTGTGATTTTGTCCTACTTATTTGTATTTTTTTTTGATGTTTTGGTATTTCTTTTCTGCTCTCTTCTTTGTAATTAGATTAGATAGGGCAGAGCCAAAATGGCAGAATGAGAGCAACTACTGGCCTAAGCTCTCAGACAAACTCATTCAGATACCTCTGTAAAGAGAATCTGACCAAATTTTGGAGGTGCAGAAGTCAACAGGAGAAAGACTGGGGGTGGAGGAGTACACAGCATACAGCACAGAGAACAGTGTGTCCCCATCTCAGCAGGGCCAAGCAAGAAAGCCCTAGGGAAGTGTGAGCAGCATCATGGCAGAGTATCAGTCCAGGGTGGGAGTCCAGCACAGCCGAGTGAGTGAGAGCTGCAGAGTCCCAGTTATCAGCAGCAGATGCTCCTGAGACTATCAACCTGCACACTAAATGTCTGTAAGTGACCTACTTGAACTTTCAGGAGCCAAAATGGTGGAGTGATCAGTAAATGCTCTCTTCCCCTCCCCTTGTTGACCTTGAAAGAATCACATATATTTCCCCAGAAAATTCCTGGAACACTGGTATTAGCAAAAGGGGCAAACAGTCTCATAGCATTTGAGGTTAGGAAAATCTCCAAGGAGTATTCCTATCACTGTGGCAGAAGACCAGAGCTATCCCAGACAGCTCCACCTCAGCGAACCACGCGATCTGGGGCTACAGGGGGGTGGAGTAGCAACCCCCAACAACAGGAAGCCAATGCCTCAGCACTCCAGGGGAAAGAGGAAGACAATGGGGCAGCTTGCATCACCAAACGCTGAGTACGCCTTTGCTCTAGCTCAGCTGGGGAGATGTCCCATGATCCAGACCATCACTCTCACACTTAACAAGCTAGCTCCAGTGTTAATCCAGGGAAACACAAACAAAATTCACCTGATCTTTGATTTCTCTCACCAGTCAGCTCAGCAACAGGTACTTTAGCTTTGAGCTGCAAGAATCAAAGGTCATAATACACAAAGTGTCATCATCATGAGTAAGAAGAAGCAAAGAAAGAAGGAAAAGATCATAGAATCTTTCTATGGGGACAAGGACCAAACACGAATATCAAAGAGTTCAGAATTGAGGCTGTACTTCTGTCTGAAACTTCAGAAGGGATTATGAATTGCTCGCATGCACAAAGAGTACTCTTGGAAGAACTAAGGAAGGAAACAGAAGACAAACTGGTCAATGATTTTAGAAGTATGAAAAAAAGAATTCACTCAAGAGAACAGCTGTCTAAAAAGGAAAACTGAACAAATGGAAAAGGAAATACAAAAACTAATTGGAGAAAATAATAATTGGAAAGATGGGAAAAGAGATGCAAAAGTTAACTGAAGAAAACAATTTCACAAAAACTGGAACTGGGCAAGTAGAATCTAATACTATATGAGACATCAAGAATCAGTCAAACAAAATCTAAAGAATGAAAAGATGGAAGAAAAATCTGAATTATCAAATTGGAAAATCAATTGAACTGAAAAATCGATCCAGAAGAGAAAATTTAAGAAGTATTGGCTTACCAGAAGGTCATGATGAGAAAAGAGCCTGGACAATATCTTCCAAAAATCATCAAGGAAAACTTTTCAGAAGTGCTAGATCTGGAGGACGAAATAGTCATTGAAAGTATCCATGGTTCACCTGAAAAAGGGATGCCAAACTAAAATCGCCAAGAAATGTTGTTGTCAAATTCCAGAACTATCAAGTGAAGGAGACAATATTACAGGCAACCAGAAAGAAACCACTCAAATATCGAGGAGCTACAGTCAGGATTACACAGGACATTGTAGCTTCTACATTAAAAGATGGAAAGAAACAGAATACAATAATCCGTAAGGCAAAGGAGCTGGGACTACAATCAAGGATCAATTTCTCAGCAACGTTCAGAATGACATTTCAGGCGAGGAGATGGACATTCAGTGAAATAAGAGATTTCCAGACCTTCCTGATAAAAAGGCCAGAACTCAGTAGAAAATTCGGTCTTCAAATGCAGGTCCCAAGACAGGCATAAAAAGATAAACAGGGGAAATGAAAAACTTGCTACTCAATTTGGTCAAACTCTTTACCTCCATATAAGGGAATATGATACTTGTTAACCTTTAGAATTGTATATCTACTATAAAATTAAAAAGGGATATACATAGATAGAAGGGACAGGTATAAAGTAAGAATGTAATGATAAAAAGGTGATTTAAGCATGCAAAGGGTTGTAACAGGAGATGTGAAAAGAAGGAAGAAGAAAATGATAAATTACATCACAAGAAGAAGAACAAAGCTATAATACAGTAGAGGGAAAGAGGGGAGGGAGATGAGCATTGTTGAGAGGTACTCTCATCTGATTTGGTTCAGGGAGGGAACAACAAACTTAATGAAGTGCATAAATCTAAATAGATGTATAGGGGAAAAGGAAAAAAAGGGGAGGGGAGGAGGAAAGGGAAGGAAAAAGTAATAAGGGCAAAAGGAAAAAAGGGAGGGGGACAGAAAGAAGGGAGGGAAAACTGCAGGAGGTGGTGGTCAAAAATTAAAACTCTATTGTGGAGGGGAAGGGAGATGGGAGAAATAAAATCACAAACCGCAGGAAAGAGAAAGGAGGGAAAGACAAAGATAGTGATCATAATTGCAAATGTGAGTGGGATGAACTCTCCCATAAAACAGAGTCTGGTAGCAGAATGATTTAAAAGGAATAATCCAAAAATGTGTTCTTTACAAGAAACACATTTGAAATGTGGGGGTACACACAGGATAAAGTAAATGGTTGGAGCAGAATATATTGTGCTTCAGATGATGTAAGAAAAGCAAGGGTAGCAATCCCTATTTCAGACAAATCAAAAGCAGAAATAGAACTAATCTAAAGGGATAAGAAAGGAAACTGTATTGTGATAAAAGCCACCATAGACAACGGAGAAATGTCATTACTAAACATATATGCTCCAATTGGTATAGCATCCAGATTCTTAGAGGAGAAGTTAAGGCAGTTACAGAAAGAAATAGACAGCAAGACTATACTGGTGGGGGACCTCAACCTCCCCCTCTCTGAACTTAAAATTAATCTGAAAATAAACAAGAAGGAAGTAAAGGAGGTGAATAAAACTCTGGATAAGATAGATATGATAGGTCTCTGGAGAAAACTGAACGGGAATAGAAAGGAACATATCTTTTTCTCAGTGGTACATGGCACATATACAAAAATTGACCATGTACTAGGGCGTGAAAACCTCACAATCCAGTGAAGAAACGCAGAAGGAAAATCAATGCATCCTTCTCGGATGATAATGCAATAAAAATTACATGTAATAAAAGAAAATTGAAAATCCCCAAGTGAATACCAAACTGCAAATATTGAAACCGAATAAGAGATTTAAAAAAAGTGAAATTAAGAAAACTGTTGAATTAATAAATAAAAATAATAATTGATTTTTTGAGAAAAACAAAAAATTGACAAACCTATGGTAAATTTGATTAAAAAAATGAAAGAGGGAAACCAAACTACCAGTGACAAAAACGAAAGGGGTGAACTCACCTCCAACGAGGAGGAAATTAAAATTGTAATTGAAAATTACTTTGCCCAACTTTATGCTCATAAATATGACAATCTAAATGAGATGGATTATTATAAAACAAATATAAATTGCCCAGGTTAACAGAAGAGGAAGCTGAATACTTACACAACCCCATCTCAGAAAAGGAAATGAAAAAGATATCAATGTACTTCCTAGGAATAAATCTCCAGTCCTGGATGGATTTACAAGTGAATTCTATAAAACAGTTAAAGAACAATGAATTGCAATACCATCTAGAATATTTGGGAATATTGGGGAAGGAGTACTCCCAAATTCTTTTTATGATACAACTATGGTTTTCATACCTAAATCAGGAAGACAGAAAACAAAGAAAGAAAATTGGAGACCAATTTCTCCAATGAATGCAGATGCAAAAATTTTAAATAAGATCTTAGCAAAAAGAATTCAGAAATTTATCATGAGCATAATACATTATGATCAGGTAGGATTCATACCAGGAATGCAAGGCTGCTTCAATATTAGGAAAACTATTAGCATTATTGATTGTATCAGCAACGACTTAATAGAAAACACATGGCTATCTCGTTAGATGCAGAAAAAGCTTTTGACAAAATGCAACACACATTACTATTTAAAAACACTGCAGAGCATAGGAATAAATGGAACTTTCCATAAGATAATCAGCACCACCTACCTAAAACTTTAAGCATGCATTATATGCAATGGAGATAAGCTAGATGCATTTCCAATAAGATCAGGGGTCCAACAAAGATATCCATTATCTCCACTATTATTCAACATGGTACTAGAAATGTTAGCTGTAGCAATCAGAGATAAAGAAATTGAAGTCATTAGAATAGGCAAAGAAGAAACTCAGTTTTCACTCTTTGAAGATGATATGATGATGTACTTAGAAAATCCCAGAGACTCAAGTTAAAAGCTATTTGAAATAATAAACAACTTTGGCAAAGTTGCAGGCTACAAAATAAACTCACACAAATCTTCTGCATTTCTATATATTAGTAACAAAGCCCAATAGCAAGAGATAGAACAAGAAATCCCTTTCAAAGCTAGGGTTGACACTATAAAGCATTTGGGAGTATACTTGCCAAAAGAAATTCAGAGACTATACGAAGAAAATTACAAGAACATTTTCACTCAAATAAAGTCAGAACTAAGTAAGTGGAGAAACATCAGTTGCTCATGTGTGGAGCAAGCCAATACAATAAAAATAAAAATTCTACCTAAATTAATTTACTTATTTAGTACCATACCAATGAAACTATCACATAATTTTTTTCAGAACTGGAAAAAATAATATCAAAATTCATCTAGAAGAACAAAACGTCTAGAATTATAAGGGAACTCATGAAAAGAAATTCTAGGGAATATGGCCTACATCTACCATATCTCAAATTGTATTATAAAGCAGCAATTGTCAAAACAACTTTGTATTGGCTAAGAAACAAAAGGGTAGACAAGTGGAATATTCTAGATACTCAAAACCCAGTATGCGAGAAATCTAACAATCTACTGTTTGATAAACCCAAGGACCCCACCTTCTGGATTAAGAACTCACTGTTCGACAAAAACTTCTGGGATAACTGGATAACAGTGTGGCAGAAACTAGGCATAGAGCAATGCCTGACACCGTAGACAAGAATAAAATCCAAATAGGTCCTTGATCTAGGAAGAAAGATTAATAATATAAACAAAATAGCAGAGCAAGAAATAGTCTATTTATCAGATTTATGGACAATGGAAGAATTTTTGACTGAACAAGAGACAGAAACCATTACGAAGTGTAAAATGGATAATGTTGATTACATTGAACTGAAAAGTTTTTGCACAACCAAGCCCAATGCAACCAAAATTAAGAGGGAAGCAGAAAACTAGGAAAGAACTTTTGCAACTAGTGTCTATGATAAAATCCTCATTTCTAAAATATATAGAAAACTAAGTCAAATGTACAAGAATACAAGTCATTCCCCAAATGATAAATGGTCAAAAGACATGAACAGGCAATTTTCAGAGGAAGAAATCAAAAATATCTGTAGTCATATGAAAAAAAATGCTCTAAATCACTATTCATTAGAGAGATGCAAATCAAAAGAACTCTGTGATACCACATCATAACTATCAGATTGGCTAACATGACAAAACATGAAGATGATAAATGGTGGAGAACATGTGGGAGAGTTGGAACACTAATTCATTATTGGTGGAGCTGTCAGGTGATCCAACCATTCTGCAGAACAAATTGGAATTATGCCCAAAGTCTACATAAATGTGCATACCCTTTGACTGAGCAACACTGCTTGTAGGACTGTATCCCCAAGAGATCATAAAAATGTGAAAGAGTCCTAAGTGTATAACAATATTTGTAGCAGCACTCTTTGTGGTGACCAAAAACTGGAAATCAAGGGTTTGCCCATCAATTGAGGAATGGCTGAATAAATCATGGTATATGAATATAATGTAATGCTGTTGTGCTATAAGAAATGATGAACAAGAAGACGTCAGAGAGACCTGGAAAGACTTACATCATCTGATGCTGAACAAAAGGAGGAATACCAGGAGAACTTTGTACAGAACAACCACAGTGTGTGAGGATTTTTTTTTCTGGTAGACTTAGAACTTCAATGCAATGCAGGGACTTAAAAAATTCTCCATGGTCTTTTAAGGCAAAATGCCTTCCTCACCCAGAGAAAGAACTATGGAATTCAGTCACAGAATATAGCTGATCATTTTATTTTGTATTACATTTTGATTTGTTCTATGTCCTCTCCCATTCATTTTAATTCATCTAAACAACAAGACTACAGTAAAAATGTAATTAATAGGAATGCATGTGTAGAACCTATATAAAAATGTATGCTGTCTTGGGGAGGGAGGGGGAGAGAGGGAAAAATGTCTACATTATATGGTGGTGACTGTAGAGCACTGAAAATAAATAAAAATTAATTAGATTAGCTAAGGTTTAATAGTTTTACATTTTTTTCCACTTTTCTGTGTTTTCCCCAATATATTAATTTTTCATTTAATTATTGCTGTCCCCTATTTTGGACTTAATTTGAATGCTTAGTTGTTTACTTTCAGATTTAAAAAATTCAGTTGCTTCTTTGTCTTTTTTTCTATTTTGTTGATGTATTTATGTAGACATATGTTTGCCCTCCCCCATTTAGCTTCATCACAGAAATTTCGAAATGTTATTTCTTCATCATTCTGGTATTTTTAGTAACTATTAATTATTTCCATTAATTTTTCTTTTCTCCATACTTAGGATTCCTTTATCAAGTCTCCATTTGGGACTCTTTTTTCTTTTGAAACCTGAACCAAATACTACAAGTTGTGTAAAAGAAAAACTAGTATCTCTGGTGTGAGAGTTTCCAAACCTTTTTCAGGGATGCTTTCCACCTTTAGTGACCACCTCTTGTATGTAACTCCTCTCACCTATTGCTCCCAGAGGCTGTAGCATGTGCAGCAGTGACATCTTGGTAAATCATTTTCCAGATGGGATAAACCAGATTGAGGGGAACTGAGGCATCTCAAGCTGTTCAGTGAGTTGGTGGGGTGTCTACCCAAGCATGTGAAGATTTCCCCTGGTGAAATAAGCGGATGAGAGCAATTTGTTCTGATGGTCATAAAGGCACCTGAAGCAGGTGCTAGAGACTGGTTAGACATCTAAGATGTCAAGATCATCCATTCCATCTTGAGCTATCTCCAGTCATCTTGATTCTGTCTTCCCACAGGACTCTAGTGACTCTGGAAGAGAGAGGGAGATCAGTGATTTCATCCAAGTTTACCTCACTTAAATCCAATATTCACATGATTCGAAAGACATCACCCATATCATTTTACCATTTACCTATTTAAAAGTCCTGTAGTGTCAAGCAAGTGATGAAGCAGCAGGTTTGGATAGTGACAAACCTCCATGCAGTTAATCGAGCCCTAGGATCTTCTTCTGACTGGAAGCAGCAGTGGGATTCCACAGTCTCCTGGGTGTTTAGCAGCTGTTGAAGAATCACACTGCTCATCTCGTGGTGTGAAGAAAAGGTTAGAAAAGTTGCCCTAAAAATTGTGTTTAGCTAACCCAGGCCTGAATGTCATAGCAGGCAGGTATCCAAGCCTGAGGTTAAAATGCAAAAAAAAAGAAAAAAAAATGTACAAAAACTGCAAAGATGATTGAACTCACCATCAGTACATAGAATCTCCTTACATAGAGAGATAAAACAAAAGTAGGTAGATCTGAAAGATGAATAGCTCTTGTTACAAGAGAACTCAGCAGATATTGCATCCAAATTGCAACCCTGAGTGAAACAGGAATGTCAAATGAAGGTCAACTTTCTGAATTCTGAGATGAATACAAGTTTTGTTTTGTTTTCTGCAGTGACCTGAGTGAAAGGGAGCACTGTGAAGCAGGTGTGGGTTTTACAGTCAAAACTAATCTAGTCAACAAGCTTGTGTGTTCACCAACAAGGAGTGAACAACAGACTTATGACAATGTGATTGCCACTTGTGGAAAAACACCAAGACACTATCATCTGTGTCTATGTTCTTACCATGCTGAATCCTGATGAGGTCAAAGAAAAGTTTTTATGAAAACCTGGAGACCCTTACCACCAATGTTCCAAAAGAGAACAAGCTTCTAATTCTGGGAGATTTTAATGCTAGAGTATGCTCAGTTTACCAGACATGGCAGGGATTCCTTGGGAAAAATGGAGTTGGAAACAGCAACAGCAATGACCACTTACTACTGAAGACTTGTGTAGCTCATGACCATGTTATTACTATCACTGTCTTCTCTTTACCTAAATGTAATAAAACTTTGTAGATGCATGCTCAAAGCTAAGATTGCCATTGAATAGACTATGTGATTTTAAGGCAAAGAGTAACAAATGCAACGTATGATGGAGAGTGCTGGACTGATCACAGACTTATCCCCTCCAAGCTAAATATTCACCTTCAAGAGAAACAGCAGCCCAAGGCAAAATGACTACCAGAATAATTAATATCAAGAGATTATAGGCTTATCTGAGGGAGAACAATTTATTGCTAACTTGGAGGGAAAGTTGAGCCAACACACACTTGACAACAGTAGACCACAAAACGAGTGGACTGGTCACATTGTTCAAATGCAAAACACATACTTGCCTAAAAGACTATCTTATAGAGAACTCACACAGGGCAAATACTCACATGGTGGTCAGAAAAAGCAGTACAAAGATACCGTCAAGGCCTCTCTTAAGGACTTTGGAATTGATTATGTGACATGTAAGACCCTGGGACAGGACCAAACAACATAGTGTGCCCTAATCAGAGAAGGTGCTGTGCTCTATGAACAAAGCAGAAATGAAGTAGCTGAAAAGAAACTCAAAATGTACAAATTGAGTAAATCCATAGCAAATATACATATGGACCATTTGTGCTCAATCTCGCCTAGACCCTCCTGAGTTTGCATTCATCTAATCAGGCACAGTGCAATACATTGTAACTTGACTTTAACATGTTTATGTCATTTAGTTCCTTTTCAAGAATGAAGGGCAAACAGAACAAACGACAATTTTTGTTTTACTATGGTCTGTAAAAGACGTATTACCATTTTTAAATAAGATTTCTATGTCTGAATGCATCTTTAAGGTGGTTAGATGGCACCGTGGATAGAACCCTAGTTGTGTGGTCAGAAACTTAAATCTAGCCTCAGACACTTACTAGTTGTTTGATTCTGAGTAAACTACTTAACCCTGTTTGTCACAGTATTTTCATCTGTAAGATGAGCTGGAAGAGAGATGACAAACGATTCCAGTGTCTTTGCAAAGAAAACCCTTATTGTGGTCATGAAGAATCCTATACAGTTTCAAAGACCAAATGGCAGCATGGCTAAATTTCGTAAAGGTTTCATATGCACACATATATTCTCTTGTAGTTCTTTTTAGATATCATAAGTTTTTTAACTCTAATTTCTCCAGCAATATGTTAATTTTCATATATTCCCTTTTGCTTGCATTTCTATTAAATCTGTTGAAAATTTAAGAATGGATATTTAAATTTCATGTCATTACTGTATTCCTGCTTATTTCTTCGTGTATCTCTTTTTTTAAATTTAATTTTATTTATTTTCAGTGTTCTACCATCACTACCATATAACTTAGATTATTATTTTCCCCCCTTCCCCCTCCTTCCCCAAGATGGCATAAATTTTATATAGGTTCTACACATACATTCCTATTAAATGCATTTTCACTACAGTCATGCTGTGTAAAAGAATTAAAATGAATGGGAGAAATAATCTAACAAACCAAAATGCAATACACACACACACACACACACACACACACACACACACACACACACACGAATGATTTGCTACATTCTGCAATTGAAGTCCATAGATCTTTCTCTGGATGTGGAAGGCATTTTGCCTTAGAAGACCATTGGGAATTTTTTTTAAGTCCTTGTGTTGCTACAAAGTCCTAAGTATACCAGAAAAAAATTCTCACATACTGTGGTCTTTGTTGTGCACAGAGTTCTCCTGGTTATGCTCCTTTCACTCAGCATTACATCATGTAAGTCTTGAGAGGCCTCTCTGAAGTCTTCCTGTTCATCATTTCTTGTAGCGCAATAGTACTCCATTACATTCATATAACATAATTTATTCAGCTATTCCCCAATTGATGGGCATCCCCTTGATTTCCAGTTTTTAGCCACTACAAAGAGTGCTGCTATAAATATTTTTGTATGTGTGGGACCCTTTCCCATTTTTATAATCTCTTGGGGATATAGTCCTAGAAGAGGTATTGCTGGGTCAAAGGGTATGCATATTTTTATAGCCCTTTGGGCATAGCTCCCAATTGCTCACGAGAATGGTTGGATCAGCTCACAGCTCCACCAGGAGTGTATTAGTGTTCCAACTTTCCCACATCCTCTCCAACATTTATCATCTTCTTGTTCTGACATGTTTGCCAATCTGATAGGTGTGATGTGGTACCTCAGAGTTGTATTGATATTCATCTCTCTAGTCAAAAGTGATTTAGAACATTTTTTCGTATGACTATACATATCTTCAATTTCTTCCTCTGAAAATTGCCTGTTCATATCCTTTGACCATTTATCAATTGGGGAGTGACTTGTATTTTTGTACATTTGACTCAGGTCTCTATATATTCTAAAAATGAGTCCTTCATCACTGACATTAGTTGTAAAAATTCCTTCTCAGTTTTCTGCATCCCTCTGAATTTTGGTGGCATTGAGTTTGGTTGTGCAAAACCTTTTCAGTTTAATGTAATCAAAATTATCCATCTTGCACTTCATAATGCTTTCAATCTCTTCTTTATTCAAAAATCCTTCCCTTCTCCATAAATCTGATAAATACACTCTTCCTTGCTCCACCAACTTGTGCATAGTATCAATCTGTATATCTAGATCGTGCATCAATTGGGATTTTATTCTTCTGTATGGTGTCAGGCATTGCTCTATGCCTAGTTTCTGCCACACTGTTATCCAGTTTGCCCAGCAATTTCTGTCGAACAGTGAGTTCTTATCCCAGAAGCTGGAGTCCTTGGGTTTATCAAACAGTAGATTGCTATATTCTTTGTCTACTGTACCTTAAGTACCTAGTTTATTTCACTTGTGTATCCTTCTGTTTCTTAGCCAGTACCAAGTGGTCTTGAAAATTACTGCTTTATAATGTAACTTGAGATCTGATAGAGCTAGGCCAAATTCCCCAGCATTTCTTTTTATTAGTCCCTTTGATATTCTGGACATTTTGTTCTTCCAGATGAATTTTGATTTTGTTTTATCCAGCTCTAGAGAATAATTATCTGATTGTTTAATTCGTATGCCACTAAATAAGTAAATTAACTTAGGTAGAACTGTCATTTTTATTATATTGGCTCAGCCTACCCACAAGCAACTGATGTTTTTCCACTTATTAAGATCTGACTTTATTTGTGCTAAAAGTGTATTGCAGTTGTGTTCGTTTGTTTTGGCAGGTAAACTCCCAAATATTTTATAATGTCTACTCCAGCTTTAAATGGGATTTCTCTTTCTATCTCTACGTTGGGCTTTTTTACTAATATATAGAAATGCAGAAGATTTGTGTGGGTTTATTTTGTAGCCTGCAACTTTGCCAAAGTCGTTTATTATTTCAAATAGCTTTTAACTTGAGTCTCTGGGATTTTCTAAGTACATCATCATATCATCTTCAAAGAGTGAAAACTGAGTTTCTTCTTTGCCTATTCTAATGACTTCAATTTCTTTATCTCTGATTGCTACAGCTAACATTTCTATTACCATGTTGAATAATAGTGGAGATAGTGGATATCTTTTTTTGACTCCTGATCTTATTGGAAATGCATCTAGCTTATCTCCATTGCATATAATGCTTGATGAAGGTTTTAGGTAAATGATGCTGATTATTTTGTGGAAAGCTCCCTTTATTCCTATGCTCTCCAGCATTTTTAAATAGTAATGTGTGTTGTATTTTGTCAAAAGCTTTTTCTGCATCTATTGAGATAGTCATGTGTTTTCTATTAAGTCGTTCTTGATATGATCAATAATGCTAATAGTTTTCCTAATATTGAACCAGCCCTGCATTCCTGGTATGAATCCTGCCTGATCATAATGTAGTATTCTCGTGTTAAGTTGCTGTATTTTTGCTAAAATCTTATTTAAAATTTTTGCATCTATATTCATCAGAGAAATTGGCCTATAATTTTCTTTCTCTGTTTTGTCTCTTCCTGGTTTAGGTATCAAAACCATTTTTGTATCATAGAAAGAATATGGTGTTATTCCTTTTCCCCCAATTTTCCCAAATAGTCTGTACAATATTGGAATTGGCTGTTCTTAAGCGTTTGATAGAATTTACTTGTAAATCCATCGGGCACTGGAGATTTTTTTCCTAGGGAGTTCATTGATGCGTTTTTCAATTTCTTTTTCTTAGATGGGGTTTTTAAGTAATAAACTTCCTCTTCTGTTGATCTGGGCAATTTATTTTTTTTTTTTACATACTAGCTCATTTCATTTAGATTGTCAAATTTATGGGCATAAAATTGGGCAAAGAAATTTCTAATTATTGTTTTAATTTTCTCCTAATTGAAGGTCAGTTCATCCCTTTCATTTCTGATATTTGTAATTTGTTTTTTTTTCTTTCTTTTAATCCAATTGACCAAAGGTTTATCAATTTTGTAAATTTTTTCATAAACTCACTATTAGTTCAATTTATTAGTTCAATAGTTTCCTTAATTTCAATTTTATTGATCTCTCCTTTGCTTTTCAGTATTTCTAATTTAGTATTTACTTAGGGATTTTCAATTTGTTCTTTTTCTAGGTGTTTCAGCTGCATGCCCAAGTCATTGATCTCCTCTTTCTCTATTTTGTTCATGTAGGCATTCAGAGATATAAAACTTCCCCTAAGAACTGTTTTTGCAGTATCGCATAAGATTTGGTAACTATTGTCATTCTCTGGAATGAAGTTGTTGATTGTTTCTATGATTTCTTGTTTTACACACTCCTTCTTTGGATTAGATTGTTTAGTTTCCAATTAGTTTTTGGTTTCTCTTTCCCTGGACTTTTGTTCCATATAATTTTTATTGCATTATGATTTGACAAGTATGCGTTGACAATCTCTGCCTTTCTGAACTGGATTGTAAGGTTTTATGCCCTAGAACATGGTTAATTTTTGTATATGTGCTATGTACCACTGATAAAAAGATGTATTCCGCACTAGCTCCATTTGATTCTCCAGAGATCCAGCATACCTATATTTTCCAGAGTTTTATTCACCTCCTTAGCTTCTTTCTTGTTTATTTTAGGGTTAGATTTATCAAGTTAAGAGAGGGGGAGATTGAGGTCCCCCAGTAGTATAGTTTTGTTGTCTACTTCTTCATGCATCTCCCCCAACCTCTCCTCTAATAATTTGGATGATATACCACTTGGAACATACATGTTTAGTAATGATATTGATTTATATATACATATATAATTGTGATGTACTATTAATATAATTAAAATATACTAAATGATAAATAATTAATTCAAATATTTTAGTTAATTTATTAATTGGTAGTTAACTTAATTAATAAATAATTTAATAAGAATATGTAAAATAATTGTTATAGTTATTTATTATGTATAATTATTATTTTCAACATACACTTTTATAAAATTTCAAGTTATAGATTCATACCCCACCCTTGGCCTCCAACCCCTATTTCTTTCCTAAGACAGCATACAATTTGGTGTCGACTATATATGTATAATCATATTAAACATATTTCCATATTAGTCGTGTTGTGGCAGAAAAACCAGAACAGAAGGGAAAAACTAGGAGAAAGAAAGACAAAAAGAGAGAAAAAATAGGAAGCTACAATATGCATTCAGACTCCATAGTTCTTTCTCTGGATGTGGATAGCATTTTCCATCATGAGTCTTTTGGAATTGTTTTATATCATTGTATTGCTGAGAAAAACTAAATCAATAATAGGTGGTCATCATGTTATATTGATGTTACTGTGTATAGTGTTCTCTTAGTTCTCCTCACTTCACTCAACATCATTTCATGTAAGGTGTTCCAGGCTTTTTCTAAAACTCATCAGTTCATCATGTATATAATAATAAACATGCATTATTATAATATGTTTATTATATTTTGCATATTATATATTGTATAATAACAATATTGCATTACCTTCATATGCCACAATTTGTTTAACCATACCTCAATTGATGGGCATCTCTTCAATTTCCAAATCTTTGCCACCCCAAGAAAAAGAGCTGCTGTAAATATTTTTGTACATATGGGTCGTTTTCCTTTTTATATGACCTCTTTGGAATACATACCTAGTAGTGGTATTCTTGAATCAAAGGGTATGCACAATTTTATAGACCTTAGGACATAATTCCAAATTACTTTCCAGAATGGTTGGATCAGTTCACAACTTCACCAACTGTGCATTAGCATTCCACTTTCACCATGTTTTATCCAACTTTTATCATTTTCCTTTTTTCTCATATCAGCCAATCTACTTGATGTGAACTGATACCTCAGAGTTGAATTAATTTGCCTTTTTCTAAACCATCATTATCTAAAGCATTTTTGGTGGCTCTAGATAGTTTTAATTTCTTCATCTGAAAATTGTCTGTTCATATTCTTTGAGCTATTATCAATTGAGCAGTGACTTGTATTTTTTATAAGTTTGACTCAATTCTCTGTAAAACTTAGAAATGAAGCCTTAATCAGAGACACTGGCAGTAAAAAATATTGCCCAAGTTTTTACTTACCTTCCAATCTTGGTTGCATTGACATTCTTTGTGCCAAAACTTTTTAATTTAATGTAATCAATATTACACATTTTACATTTCATGATATTCTCTATATCTTGTTTGGTCATAAATCTTTCATTCTCCATAGATCTGATAGGTAAATAGTCCTTGCTCTTCTCATTTGCTCATGGTCTCTAAATAATGTATGCATTTGTGATGCCAATATAATTAGGATCTTTTGCTGATTTTGTTTCTCTAAAAGTGCCTCTGATTGAATAATTTGAGTAAAGAAGTTCTATCCCACTCATTGATGGGCCTGCCAATTGAAGGAAGCTTGATTAGTGGAGTTGTTTTGTAGGAGGGTCCCAAGTGCCTTTTGCTTTTTCTTTTGAGGCACTGGGTTAGAAGGATATGCCCTCTGGCTCTAAAAAGTGTATAAATATTCTGAGGGTCAGGTTTTACTTTGGGGTCTAGTTTTTGTAAGAAAGTTTGAGTGCCAGACCAGGACTCTGGAAAGCTGCTTCAAGGAGCCCTCTGGGTTGGAAAATCCAAATGTCACTTCTTCCCTCTCTGATAATTATGGCCAGATTGTTGGAGTCCAACCTTCTATTGAATTCAGACAGAGGTAGCCATGTCTATTGATCTTTTGATTTCTCTATATTTTCTTTGAATTTCAGAAAGCTGACTCCCCTGAATTAGGTGAATAATAGATTTGCTTTGTTCAGAGAATTACACATGTGCTTGAATAAAGTGATTGTTAACCTTTAAAAGTTGCTGTTCCTTTTATAAATGCAGATCTAAGAATCTGTGATAACAGAGCCCCTGTGTATGTTGGGGTGCTTACTGCTACACCATTTTGACCTCAATTTGGTATACGATGTTAGTTGTTGGCCTATCCCTAGTTTCTTAGAAACTTTTTTCTAGTTTTCCCAGCAACTTTTTGTCAAGTAATGAATTCTTAGTTTATAAGCTGGAGTCTTTGGACTTATCAAATAGTAGATTAGTTCAGTCATTGACTATTCCATCTTTTGTGCTCATATAGTTCCTTGATTTGTCTTGGCAGGTAGACACCCAAACATTTTATATTGTCTAGAGTTTATTTATTTATTTTATCTAGAGTTTGTTTCTTATTTATACTGTCTAGAGTTACTTAAATTAAAATTTCTCTTTCTATCTCTTGCTGCTGGGCTTTGTTAGTAATATACAGAAAAGCCAATGATTTATGTGGTTAATTTTATATTCTGCAAATTGTTAAAGTTGTTAATTGTATCAAGTAGTTTTTTTAGATGATTCACTAGAATTCTCTAAGTGAATCCATATATAATCTGTAAAGAGTGATAGTTTTATTTCTTCATTGTCTTTTCTAATTTCTACAATTTCTTTTTCTTCTCTTATTACTAGAGCTAACTTTTCTAGTACAATATTGAATAACAGTGGTGATAATAGTCATGCTTGTTTCACTCCTTATTTTGTTGAAAATATTTCCAGCTTATTCTCATTACATTTAATGCTTGATGATGATTTTAGGTAGATGTTACTTATTGTTTTAAGAAAATAATTATTGATTCCTATGTTCTCTAGCTTTGTTTTGTTTTTTTAATAGAAATGGGTATTGTATTCTGTCAAAAGCTCTTTCAGCCTCTATTGAGATAATCATATCATTTTTCTTCACTGTGCTACTGATACAGTCAATTATGCTGATAGCTTTTTTTCCTAACATTGAATCAGATATATACATTCCTCATATGGTCATAGTGCACTATCTTCATAATAATTTGCTATAATCTCTTTCATAGTGTATTATATAAAAATTTTACCACAATATTCATTTAAAAATAGTTTATAGTTTTCTCAGTTTTGGCTGTTACTGGTTTGGTATAAGGACCATATTTGCATCATATAAAGAATTTGGAGGACTCCACCTATTTTCCCAAATAATTAATATAATACTGGAAATAATTATTCTTTAAATGTTTGATAGAATTCACTTGTAAATCAATCTGACCTTTGCAATTTTTTTCTTAGGGAAGTCATTGATGGATTGTTCAATTTCTTTTTTTTTATGAAATTCATTTATTTAAATGTGTTATTCCCTCTACTCTTAATCTGGGCAACTTATATTTCTGTAAATATTCAACCATTTAACTTAGATATTGGATATATTGGCATACAGTTGGACAAAATAGCTCCTAATTGCTGTTTTAATTTCTTCTTGATAGGTGGTGAATTCACCTACCTTTTCATTTTTGACACTGAGAATTTGGCTTTCTTCTTTCTTTTTCTTTTGTAATCAAATTAACCAAAGTTTTATCTACTTTATTAAACCATAAAACCAACTCTCACTTTTATTTGCTAGCTCAGTAGTTGTCATAATTTCAATGTTATTAATCTCTCCTTTGATTTTCATAATTTCTACTTTGGAATTTATTTGGGGAATTTCATTTGTTCTTTTTCTAACTTCTTTAGTTCATGATCAAGTTATAAGTCTCTTCTTTTTCTGTTTATTCATGTAAGCATTTAGAGATATGACCTTTCCCCTAAGAACTGCTTTGGCTGCATCCCATAAATCTTAGTATGTTGTCTTATTATTATCATTCCCTTTGATGAAATTACTGATTATTTCTTTAATTTGTTGTTTCAACCACTCACCTTTTAGGAATACATTATTGAGTTTCCAATTAATTTTAGTGTATCTTTCTGTAGCCCTTTATTATATGCATATTTTTTGCATCATGCTATGAAAAGGATGAACTTAATATTTCTGACTTTCTGCATTGGATTGTGAGGTTTTATGCCCTCTTAGACTATCAGTATTTATGTAAGTACCATGTACTACTGAGAAAAAGGCATGTCCCTTTTTATTCCTATTCAGTTTTCTTCAGAAATCTGCCATATGGGAATTTTCTAAAAATCTGTTCACCTGTTCAACTTTTTCCTTGGTTATTTGGTCACTAGATTTATCGAGTTTTGAGAGGGGTAGATTGTTATCTCCCACTAGTATGGTTTTGCTGTCTGTTTTTTTTTTTTTTCCTGTGACTCATTAACTTTTCCTCTAAGAATTTTATTGTTATGCCACTTGGTGAATATATGCTTAGTATTGATATGACTTTACTGTTTACAGTGTCATTTAGAAGGTGTAGTTTTATTCCTTATCCCTCATAATGAGATTTTTTTTTTCTTTTGGTTGGTCTGTGATGAGGATTATTACTCTCCTGCTTTTTATTTTTATTTTTTTACTTCAGCTGAATCATAATTTTACCTTTGTTCTGTGTGTACCCCTCCATTTCAAATGTGTTTCTTGCAAATAGCAAACGGTAAGATTGTAGTTTTTAATGCATTTTGCTGTTAGCTTCGAATTTATGCCTGTGTTCATGCCATTTACTATAACAGTTACAATGAGTCTTTCTCTCCATCCTATTTCCTCCCTCCCAATTTATATTTTTCTCTCTCCTTTCACTATTTTCCTCTTCATCAGTGTTTTCCTTCTGATCACTATGGTCCTCCATTTGCTGTCCCTTCTGCCACCATATCCCTTGTATTTCCCTTTTCTTCTACTACTTCTTCCCTCCCTTATATCCTCCCGTTTATCCACACTCCTTCCTGTTTTTCTTCCATTTTCTTCTCCTATTTCCCTCCAGAGAATGACAGAATTCTATAACCAACTGAATGAGTATGTTATTCCCTTTTTGAGCCAAATCTAATGGGAGCAATTTTAAAAGAACTTTCATCTCCCTCCCTTCTTTCCCTCTACTTTAATAGGACTTTATGCTTCATCATGCAATATAATTTGCCCTTTTCAACCTCCACATCTCCTTTTCTCCCAGAACAATCTTTTTTTCTGCCACTCCCTTAATTAATTATTTTTTTAATCATCACATCAAAGTCATCTTATACACAAACCCCTTCAAAATCCCAAAATAACGATACATTTTTCAAGATTTACAAGTGTCATCTTCCTGTGTAGGGATGTAAACAGTTTAAACTTATTGAATAACATGTTTGTCTGCTTTTTTCCTGTTGGCTTTTTTATGTTTCTCTTGTGTGTTATATTTGAAGATAGAATGTTAAGCTATGTGTTTATTGTTCTTGTTATTATTTTCCCCCATTAGGAATGATTGAAAGTCCCCTATTTCATTAAATGTCAATCTTTTCCCCCTGAAACATTGTTTTTAATTTTTCTGGGAAGTTAATCTTTGGTTGTAATCCAAACTCCTTTGTCTTCTGAAACATCAGGTACCCAAACTTCTGATCCTTTAATGCAGAAACTGCTACGTCTTGTTTAATGCTGATGGTGATTTAGTAACAGTTAATTTGCTTCTTCTTGGACTCTTGTAATTTTTTCTCCCTGACTTGATAATTCTGGGATCTGATTACCATATTCCTTGGAGTTTTTATTTGGTGATCTCTTTCAGGTGATGAGGAATGTACTATTTCAATTACTATTTTATTGTGTCTTTCTAGAATATTGGGACAGTTTTCCTTGATAAACTTTTGAAAGATGCTACTCAGACTCTTTGTGTTTGTTTTTTAACATGACTTTTCAGTATTTCAGTAATTCTTAAATTATCTCTCCTCAGTCTGTTTTCCAGGTCAGTTGATTTTTTTTTCCAATCAAGTATTTTCGTTGGTTTCATTGTGTTTGACCGTTTCTTTATGTCTCGTAGAGACATTATTTCCACTTATCAGATACTAATTTTTAAGGAATTATTTTCTTCATTTAAATTTTATACCTCCTTTTGATTTGGCTGATTCTACTTTTTAAGGATTTCTTCTCCTAAGGGAATTTTTTTACCTTCTTTTTCATTTGTACAGTTCTATTATATAAGGCATTGTTTTCTTCAGTGAATTTTTCCTCCCAATTTGACCAATTAGATATTATAAGGAATTCTTTTATTCAGTCAATTCCTTCTCCAAACTGTTGCCTCTCTTGCATTTTTTTCTTCTACTCTTCTACTCCTATTATTTGAATTTAAAAACTTTCTTGACCTCTTCCAAGAAGGCTTTTTGATTTAGAGATTAATTCATTTTTTCCCTTTGAGGTTTCAGGTTTAGCTGTATTCAGAGTTTTGTCCTCTTTTGAGTTTGTATTTTGATATTCCCTATTCCCACAGAAACTGTCTATGGTGAGTGTTCATTTTTCTTCTTCTTCATCTTGTTTTCCAATCTCCTGGCTTTTAAAGTTGAGCTTTCCTGCTGAAGCACAGGTGGCACTGTCCCAAGCTTCTGGTGTTGGGGGTCAGAAGGTTGGTCACTGGTTTTGTATGCAAGGGTCTAAGGTCCTTGCAGCTGGAGGCTATAGGGCTGAGGCATCTTAGCTGGTGTCTCACTTGGTTCCTAGTGGTGTTTTCTGGTATGTACTTAGTCCAGGTGGGGTTTTTCTGCAATTTCCTGGGGTTATGCTGAGGTATGTAGAGGTTTTATCTCAGGAGGATCCCAATTTGCCCTATAGTGCTCTAAAGCACTTGGAGGCCTCACAGCCAGATGCCTTACTTACATGAGTGGCAGTGAAACCACTGGTAATGGTTCTTTGAGCTGAATTCTTCTCATTCCCCTGGTTATGCTAAGGCATATGGAGAGAGATATGTCTTGGTGTTGATGTTTGTCTGCTCCACCACTCTGGAGCTCAGTATCTCTCCCTGGTTTGTAGAAATAAGACTTGCTGCTTGCTTTCCTGGAAGGTGCTCCCCCTTTTCGGGAGTAAAATGGATATTTCTTGCCTTTTCCTCAAGTTTAGTTCAATATCCCTTCTTTCCATTGTCTCCATTGTTTCAGAATTTGTACTGAGATGCTCTTTTATGGTTTTATGAAAGTGAATATGGAAGAGCAACAGTAATTTACTGCTTACTCCACCATGCTGGCTCCCAGAATACTGGAATATCTTCATTTAAACCACTGAATGGAGAATGTGCTGTGTGAATGTTTATGTAGCTGATGCAGGAGTGAAGACCTCTTAAACAATTTAGGGATTAAGCTATTATGTGTAACAAATAAGTGGCTAAACCCCTTTATGACCCTACTCAAGGCACTGACTCAGAGCAGGCTAAAGATTTTGAGACTCTGAAAACTAATTTGACCACCACCTCATCGCTAACTCTACCTAATCTAGAAAAAACCTTTCACTCTGTATGTCGATGAAAGGAGAAGACAGGCTTTGGGAGTTTTAACCCATTCCTTATTACCTGACCCCAGACCAGTTGATGTTTTTATTTACTCAAAATATGCTTTCCTTGTTCTACATGTCCATGGAGCAATTTGGAAAGAAAGGGGATATCTGAGAGCAAAAAGTCCCCTATCAAATATACCCTTCTATTATTTGGCCTTGCCATAGTCATCTTTAATTTTCTCCAAAGAAATTACCTTTTATGCCAGGGAAATTGTCTTTTCTTTATACTCCTTTTGTGCCTGTTTGGTCCCTATTTTCCAGGTTTGTCTTTTCCAGAGTGCAAGCCATCAACTTGAGATCACTGCTCTAGCTACATACTCCTTGAACTGTATCCATAGATACAGGGACAACTCTAACCCCCTTGCCAGCAGGAAACAGTTTCAGAAGCTGAGATCTTTGCCCTTTACCCCAAAAGAATTTGGGTCCAATCTGTTTGAGAGGGGAATGATGGGTTCAGACTCTTGGAACCTCCTTGAACTCTCCTTATATCTCCCCACTTAACCTGAAATCTCCCCACTTGACCTGGCCTTTCATACTCAAATCTGTGGCCATTATCTGTTACCTCTTGTTTGTCCCACCTGCTTCCCACCCAAACCCTCCATTGTCTGATAATCTTCTGATTGCCTCCATCTGTTCCCAATCCTTGACCAGTCATCCCAACCTTGGACATCTCCCAAAGACCCTCCCAAAACTCCTCCTCCCATCACCATAAACTACCAGACTACCCCCAGATCCCTCCTACAATCTTTTCTGTATATAAGTTCCTTCTCACCTCCATGAAGGGGCTCAGATTCAATCCATCTCAGACTCTGTCTAGTTGAGATTCTATCTGGCCCAATTATGAATAGAAGCATTACAAATACTTAGGCTCCTTAAGAGCCAACTCAACATGGCAAATGTTTAAAAACATTTGTTGTTTTTCTTTGGCTTTAAGAAAACAAACACATGGATTTGAGTTTGGGAGGCAGAGGGAGAGGTGAAATAACAGTGGAATCTGATCTAATAAGGGGATATTGGAGTTCATGAACATGAGAGTTTTGCATTTGTCAGTGATGGAAAGATTGATGTTATGTCTATCTTTGTGATTGCCTAATACATGGTGGAGGAGTAAGCAGTGTTGTGCTGGACTCAGCTTTAAGCAGCTGCTAAGAGCTGATTATTAAATATTCCAATGTGAGCATTTATACCTTAGAAATTATCAAATGCTTCAAATCAGAAATTGTGTTATTGTAGAATTAACCAAGTGAAGGAGAAAATGTCTATGATAAAGAACATCAAATTTACTTTTTTTTCTCCAAAACTGTCTGTGAAAAATTTACTAGTGTGTTTCTGTGTGTGTGTGTGTGTGTGTGTCTTCCTGTGTATGTGTACTGAAAATCTCTTGCACATGATTAAGAATTGAGGGGACTAGAAACACTACGAGCTAAGCACTGAGTTCGTTTCTGAAATAAAGGGAGAGACCTGAAAGTTGGCAGGTAAAAGCCATCACAATTTGTAAATGAAAGTCATGAATTTGTACATAGTGATTGAGTGCGTCTTAAAGGAGGATAGATTGCTGAATGATACAGGTAGAAGGAAAGCCTAAAGATGGCAACAGGGGGCAAGAGACATCTAATTCCACCATCTCGATCAGTGAGTAAGGAGAATGAGGGAAAGTGTAGCAAGTGCTGGGAAGGATGTTGAAGGGCGTTGTATCATCAAGAAGGAACCAATACTCAGTGAGAGATGGAAGACTGAAGGAATGGGAAAGGGAAAAAAACTTCCTCTGTGTATCTTAAATGCCAGAGAATTTTGAACTTTTATTGTGCTTTCAGATACTAAATGGAGATGTTGCTATTATTTCCAGGAATCCTGACAGAATATTTATCAGTGAAAAACATGCAATTATGCTCATAATTTATTGATATAAATTGTTTTAAAAAACCCTTCCACTTTTTCCTTTGCTTCCATAACAGTGCTATTTAGAAATGTTGTTTTCCAGGTGGAGCCAAGATGGCAGAATAGAAACAAAAACATCCGCTAGCTCCAAACCCACAGGATATTAAATATCTGTAAAGAAGAGCCCCAACAAATTCTGCAGCAGCAGAAGCCACAGAACAACAGAGTGGAGGAGATTTCTGTTCCAGAGGGACCTGAAGACTTCTCGCAAAAGGTCCATTGCACTCCAGACCCAGAGCCAAGCCCAGCCCTGCCTTGGCCGCCCACAGCACCCAGAGGAGTGGATGTGAGCAGGCTTCAGGGAAAGAAGCTCCAGCAGCCACACAGGTCCCTCCACCCACGGGCCCCAAAAGTTGGTGAGAGGGTCTTCTTGGCTTACCGAGAGGGGAGTGGGGTGCCCCCATAACTCAGGCCCCCTCGGGAGGCAGCAGCAGAGGTGGGAGCAGATCAGGGCTCCCCAAGCAGGCAGGAGCTCGGATCCATTGTTGAAGGTCTCTGCATAATCCCCCTGAGGGAACTGAGCACCTTGAGGCTGCCCTGCCCCCACCTGAGCACCTGAACTTAATCTCACACTGAATAACAGCAGCCCCCTCCCCCCCCTCCCAGGAAGCCCGGAGGCTGGGAAGCAGCACTTGAATCTCAGAACCCAAGCACTGGCTGGGAGGATCTGGAGGCCAAGTGGGTGTGAAGAGAATATTCAGAACTCAAGTCATTGGTTGGGAAAATACCCAGAAAAGGGGAAAAAAAAATAAGACTATAGAAGGTTACTTTTTTGGTGAACAGGTATTTCCTCCCTTCCTTTCTGATGAGGAAGAACAATGCTTACCATCAGGGAAAGACACAGAAGTCAAGGCTTCTATATCTCAGCCCACACAATTGTCTCAGGCCATGGAAGAGCTCAAAAAAGATTTTGAAAGTCAAGTTAGAGAGGTGGAGGAAAAACTGGGAAGACAAATGAGATACATGCAAGAAAAGCATAAAAAGCAGGTCAACACCTTGCTAAAGGAGACCCAAAAAAAATGCTGAAGAAAATAACACCTTGAAAAATAGGCTAACTCAACTGGCAAAAGAGGTTCAAAAGGCCAATGAGGAGAAGAATGCTTTCAAAAGCAGAATTAGCCAAATGGAAAAGGAGGTTCAAAAGCTCACTGAAGAAAATAGTTCTTTCAAAACTAGAATGGAACAGATGGAGGCTAATGACTTTGTGAGAAGCCAAGAAATCACAAAACAAAACCAAAAGAATGAAAAAATGGAAGATAATGTGAAATATCTTATTGAAAAACAACTGAACTGGAAAATAGATTCAGGAGAGACAAGTTAAAAATTATGGGACTACCTGAAAGCCATGATGAGAAAAGGAGCCTAGACATCATCTTTCATGAAATTATCAAGGAAAACTGCCCTAATATTCTAGAACCAGAGGGCAAAATAAGTATTGCCACCGATCACCGCCTGAAAGAGATCCAAAAAGAGAAACTCCTAGGAACGTTGTGGCCAAATTCCAGAGTTCCCAGGTCAAGGAGAAAATATTGCAAGCAGCTAGAAAGAAACAATTCAAGTATTGTGGAAATACAATCAGGATAACACAAGATCTAGCAGCTTCTACATTAAGGGATCGAAGGGCAAGGAATAGGATATTCCAGAAGTCAAAGGAACTAGGACTAAAACCAAGAATCATCTACCCAGAAAAACTGAGTATAATACTTCAGGGGAAAAACTGGTCTTTCAATGAAATAGAGGACTTTCAAGCATTCTTGATGAAAAGACCAGAGCTGAAAAGAAAATTTCACTTTCAAACACAAGAATGAAGAGAAGCATGAAAAGGTAAACAGCAAAGAGAAGTCATAAGGGACTTACTAAAGTTGAACTGTTTACATTCCTACATGGAAAGACAATATTTGTAACTCTTGAAACTTTTCAGTATCTGGGTACTGGGTGTGATTACACACACACATGCACACGCACATGCACACGCACATAGATACAGAGAGCACAGAGTGAATTGAAGAGGATGGGGTCATATCTTTAAAAAATGAAATCAAGCAGTGAGAGAGAAATATATTGGGAGGAGAAAGGGAGAAACGGAATGGGGCAAATTATCTCCCATAAAAGAAGCAAGCAAAAGACTTTTTAGTGGAGGGAAAAAGAGGGGAGGTGAGAGAAAAACATGAAGTTTACTCTCATCACAATTGACTAAATGAAGGAATAAAATGCACACTTATTTTGGTATGAAAACCTATATTACAATACAGGAAAGTGGGGGATAAGGGAATAAGCAGGGTGGGGGAATGATGGAAGGGAGGGCATGGGGAGGAGGGAGTAATTTGAGGTCAACACTCATGGGGAGGGACAGGATCAAAAGAGAGAATAGAAGCAATGGGGGGCAGGCTAGAATGGAGGGAAATATAGTTAGTCTTAGACAACAGGATTATTATGGAAGTCATGTGAAACTACACAGATATGGGCTATATTGAATTACTTGCATTTAAAAGGGAAGGGGTGAGGACGGAGGGAGGAAGAGAAGTTGGAACTCAAAGTTTTAGGAACAACTGTCGAATACTATTCTTGCTACTAGAAACAAGAAATACAGGTAAAGGGGTATAGAAAGTTATCTGGCCCTACAGGACAAAAGAGAAGATGGAGACAAGGGCAGAGAGGGATGATAGATGAGAGGGCAGATTGGTGATAGGGACAATTAGAATGCTCGGTCTTTTGGAGTGGGGGGAGGGGACAAAAGGGGAGAAAATTTGGAACCCAAAATTTTGTGAAAATGAATGTTAAAAGTTAAATTAAAAAAAAAAGAAAGAAATGTTGTTTTCCTACCTACAGGTGAGTGAAAGTTATAACACTTCTTTATGGCATGATTTGGAGACCTTGGCTTGGGTGAAACAATTCCTACTATTCTCATAATTGCTATGGGAGAGGTCTTGGATATCTGAAACAGGCTTGCTTTGCCATATCTTTCTCTGAGAACAGACAGTTCTTTAGTATTTGGTGCAAATTAAAATTGGGTCTTGACCCTTTCCCAGGGTTAGGATAAAAGCTGTCTACCAGGGTCTTGAAGTAATTAGTACTTTTGTAATTTTCACTTATAGCTGATCTTATCAAAATGGTTTTAAGAAAATTGGGCTTAAGCTACATTGAAGTTATTCTATGAATAAAAATAACAGCTTCTCCCATGAAGCCTCTTGGAAATGTTGCAGTGAAGTGATTGGGGCTGACATCCTTTTCCATTTTCAGAATACAAAATTTAAATCTTTTTAGAATAATCAAACTAAGATTTTTAAAACAGTTTTTAAACTTCTCTTCAATAAATTTTAACAGAAGCCATGTCCTCTTCAGTTTCCACAATCGCTGATAGCCCAAGGTGACTCTTTTAAGATAATTATAGAATTCATCATAAAATTTCCTGTATAATAAAATTTAAATGAAACTTGAGAGACTCTCCAGGCTAGCATACTATCTTCATTTAGCCCAGTTTAATTGACTAACTTTCAGAAATGACATTGAAAATTGCTCTTATTCCTTTACTGTTGTGCAATGGATTGGGGTGGGGAGGAGTATCCTTACCATTGTGCAGCCAGGTGGAGTGTACTATAAGATTTTGGGCAGAGTCAGTTTTTTTTTTTTTTTTTTTGCCATCAAGACCTTCGTGACCAGCAGATAAAAATTGTTTAGTAAATTTTGCTTATTTTTTTTCTTCAGTTGAAATCATTAGTGTATACATTTTCCCTGGCTTTCCCCTATTCAAAGACATATACACATTTCAGTGAACATCTGAATAGGATGCTGACAAAGAAGTTATTTCCCTCAGTCAGGTAAGCATTCTTTGGAAGTATTGTAGCATATATAGCCTTTGCCATTTTGTCAGAGACTTCCATAGCCTGAAGGAAAAGGGTATACTTTGGAGTATTTTCTCATATCTCTTTTCTAATATTTTCCTACCCAAAAAGCTCTCCAAGTATATTTAGACAAAATCACCACTTTCAAGAAGACAATTCAGAGAACTAACAAAATAGTTATAGTAAAAGTATATAAAAATGCTTTTAAACAAACTCTGATTCCCAATATACTAAGGGTCTGTGATTTTCACAACATAAGACCTCTTTCTACTTAGGCAGTTAATAACCCCTCCCTATTTTAATAGACAGCTTTCAAGAGTTACAATAGACGTAAAACCAATCATCTTCCAACTACATTGGTGATTACCTTTTCCAAATTCACCATCATAAAAATCATGCTTTCTTTAAAAGCACAGCTACAAGTGCAATCTTTTTAAATAAATCTTTTGTAGTCTCTACTTGTTAGTACCCCCTTCCCTAAAGGCTGAATTTTTAAATTTATTTTAATATATTGCATATATTTGTATTAAATTATCTGTGCAGTGTGTTGTTTTCCTTTGATGAATATCTTAAAATCAGGAACTATTATATTTTTATCTTTGTATTATCAGCCTAGAACAAAGTAGTTACTCAAAAATGACTGTGGAAATAAATTGAATAAGATATTTCCTTGTCACCATACATACAGAATGTAACCCAACTCAAAGTAGAAATAGTTTACTTAACCTGGTAGAGCTGGTGCTCTGCAAGTATATAATTAGAGTACTCAGAATTAACTCATTGCCATTAGGAGATGTCAGAACAGTAAAGCCAAAAAATCCATGAAATTCCAGTCATGTATGGTCCAGACATAACTGGAGGAGCTAGAGGACTCCTTTGAAAAAGACTCTACCCTCTTCTCACTGATTGCCAATGGCCATGGAATGGTAAAATGCCTTTTATCTCTCCACTTCTCTTAGTTAAACCTCCAGAACCCCACCCCCCCTTTCCTTTCTTCTCTTTTTCTTATTGCTCCCTAATCCAGTCTTTTTTCATTTACCAAATTCACTTTCTGTTACAGATCATAAAATCAAAACTAGAACATCAAAGAAAAAAGTTACTTTGCCCATACATACCTGAAAAAATTCACTCAACATTTGTTAGAAGGCCTCCAAGGAAGAAGAACCAATTACTTCTCAAGGCAACTCATTTCACTTTTGAAGAGCTCAAATATGTGGAAAGTTTTCCATGGCATCATTACTAAATTAGCCTCTTTCAATATTCCACCCACTGACCCTGGAGTGATTCTCTAAGGTCAGACAGAACAATTCTAATTGCTTTCCCACCTGACAAACCTTTTTATATATTGCCATTCATTTCCACATTTCATTCAAATGGGGGACAGGAATGGGTTGGGAAAAATAAGTCCCAGGACTGACATCCCATAGTCATATGAGCACACTCTTCACCCACTCCTTTGTATGGTGAAGATAGTGATGGTGACAGAAGGGAGAGAGGGACGAAGAGTTATAGGTAATTATTTATTTTGTACTTCACTGCTCTAGAGTAGACTTCTCTTCCAGGGACATTTCTGAGATCCCAGGAAGGCATTTTATAGATGCCTTTACTTATTGAAGAATTTCAGAGGGAGGATGGGATCATAGTGGTCATTTAGTCCTACCTATTTAAAAGTTCCTTCCAGTGCAGGAGTTCTTGAAAGTCCTCTATTTCATTGAAAGACCATTTCTTCCCCTGAAGTATTATACTCAGTTTTGTTGGGTAGGTGATTCTTGGTTTTAGTCCTAGTTCCTTTGACTTCTGGAATATCCTATTCCATGCCCTGAGATCCCTTAATGTAGAAGCTGCTAGATCTTGTGTTATCCTGATTGTATTTCCACAATACTTGAATTGTTTCTTTCTAGCTGCTTGCAATATTTTCTCCTTGACCTGGGAACTCTGGAATTTGGCCACAATGTTCCTAGGAGTTTCTCTTTTTGGATCTCTTTCAGGCAGTGTTCTGTGGATTCCTTGAATATTTATTTTGCCCTTTGGTTCTAAAATTTCAGGGCAGTTTTCCTTGATAATTTCATGAAAGATGATGTCTAGGCTCTTTTTTTGATCATGACTTTCAAGTAGGGCTATAATTTTTAAATTGTCTCTCCTGGATCTATTTTCCAGGTCACTTGTTTTTCCAGTAAGGTATTTCACATTGTCTTCTATTTTTTTTCATTCTTTTGATTTAGTTTTGCAATTTCTTTGGTTTCTCATAAAGTCATTAGCTTCCATCTGCTCCATTCTTCTTTAAAAAAAAAAAACAAAACATTTTCGGGGCGGAGCCAAGATGGCGAAGTAGAAAGACACACATACACATAGCTCCGAAACCACAAACCACAGAACGGCAGAGAGGACTAACCCAGGGCGAATTCTGCACCCAGAGACCACGGAATATTGGAGCGAGGGAGATTTCTGCTCTGCAGAGACCTGCAAACCTCTCGCGGGGGGACCTTCGCGCTGGGGACTGGGCGCCGGGGTGGGAAGAGGAGAGCAGCCCTGCCGCGGCAGCAACACCGTGGGAAAGAGATCCTAGAGGTGTGGGGAATGGAGTCTCCAGAGTCCACGCGGGTCCCCCCACCCACAGAAGGACCTGCAAACCTCTCGCAAAAGGTCCGTTGCGCTGCAGAGAAGGTGCCCAGCCCGGACCTGCGGCAGCGCGGCGGCAGCGGCTCCAAGAGACAAAGTTCTGAGAGGGATCTGGAGGCAGGATCTTCAGCAGCTGCACGGGCCCCCCACCAACAGGTGACTGACGGGGGTAGGTGAGAGAGTCTCTTTGGCGGGTTGAGAGGGGAGTGAGGTGCCCCCATGGCTCGGGCCCCCCTGGGAGATGGGGGCTGAGAGGCGGCTGTGGACGGGGGCTCCCCAAACGGACGGGAGCCTGGATCCATTGTGGAAGGTCTGTGCATAAACCTCCTGAGGGAATTGAGCCAGAGAGGCGGCCCTGCCCCTGACCTCAGCACCTGAACTCAATTATCACACTGAATAGCAGCCCTGCCCCCACCAAAAATCCTAAGGCGGGAAGCAGCATTTGAATCTCAGTCCCCAAACGCTGGCTGGGAGGACCAGGAGGCGAAGTGGGTGTGAGGAGAACATTCAGAGGTCAGGCCACTAAGTGGAGACAATGCCAAGAAAAGGGAAAAGAAATAAAACTATTGAAGGGTACTTTATCGGACAAAAGACACTTCCTCCCTTCCTTTCTGATGAGGAGGAACAATGCTTGCCATCAGGCAAAGACACAGAAATCGAGGATCCTGTGTCCCAGCCCACGCGATGGGCTCGGGCCATGGAAGAGCTCAAGAGGAATTTTGAAAATCAAGTTAGAGAGATGGAGGAAAGACTGGGAAGGGAAATGAGAGGGATAAGGGAGAAGCATGAAAAACAGATCAGCTCCCTGCTAAAGGAGAACCAAAAAAATCTTGAAGAAATTGGCACCTTGAGAACTAGCCTAACTCAGCTGGCAAGGGAGGTGCAAGGGGCCAATGAGGAGAAGAATGCTTTCAAAAGCAGAATTAACCAAATGGAAAAGGAGATTCAAAAGCTTACTGAAGAAAATAGATCTCTCAAATCTGGAATGGTACAGATGGAAGCTTTGGACTTTTCGAGAAAGACAGATATCTCAGAACATACCGCGCAGATTCGAAAAATGGAAGATAATGTGAAATATCTTATTGGAAAAACAACTGACCTGGAAAATAGAATCAGGAGAGACAATGTAAAAATTCTGGGACTACCTGAAAACCATGATCAAAAGAAGAGCCTAGACATCATCCTCCACGAAATTATCAAGGAAAACTGCCCTGAGATTCTAGAACCAGAAGGCAAAATAAATATTCAAGGAATCCGCAGAACACCACATGAAAGAGATCCAAAAAGAGAAACTCCTAGGAGCATTGTGGCCAAATTCCAGAATTCCCAGGTGAAGGAGAAAATATTGCAAGCAGCTAGAAAGAAACAATTCAAGTATTGTGGAAATACAATCAGGATAGCACAAGATCTGGCACCTTCTACATTGAGGGATAGAAGGGAATGGAATAGGATATTCCAGAAGTCAAAGGAACTAGGACTGAAGCCAAGAATCACCTACCCAGCAAAACTGAGTATAATACTTCAGGAGAAAAAATGGTCTTTCAATGAAATAGAAGACTTTCAAATTTTCCTGATGAAAAGACCAGAGCTGGAAAGAAAATTTGACTTTCTAACACAAGAATGAAGAGAACTATAAAAAGGAGAACAGCAAAGAGAAATCATAAGGGACTTACTAAAGTTGAACTGTTCACATTCCAACATGGAAAGACAATATTTATAACTCTTGAAACATTTCAATATCTGAGCACTGGGTGGGAGTACACACACACACACATGCACACACGCACACATAGATAGAGACAGAGTGCACAGAGTGAATTGAAGAGGATGGGATCATATACTAAAAAAAATGAAATCAAGCAGTGAGAGAGAAATATTGGGAGGAGAAAGGGAGAAGTTATATGGGGCAAATTATCTCTCATAAAAGAGGCAAGCAAAAGACTTATTAGTGGTGGGATAAAGAGGGGAGGCAAGAGAAAAACATGAGATCTACTCTCATCACATTCTGCTAAAGGAAAGAATATAAGCACACTCATTCTGATAGGAAAACCTATCTCATAATACAGGAGAGTGGGGGACAGGGGCACAAGCAGGATCGGGGGGAGGATAGAGGGGAGGGCATGGGGAGGAGAATGCAATACGAGGTCGACACTTATGGTGAGGGAAAGGACCATAAGAAAATAGAAGTAATGGGGTACAGGACAGGATGGAGGGAAATATAGCTAGTCTTATACAACACAACTAGTATGGAAATCATTTGCAAAACTAAACAGATATGGCCTATATTGAACTGCCTGTCTTCCAAGGGGAAGGGGTAGAGAGGGAGGGAGCTAAAGAAGTTGGAACTCAAAGTGTTAGGACCAAATGTAATGTTCTTACCACTGTGTAAAAAGAAACACAGGTTAAGGGGTCAAGAAAGCTATCTGGCCCTACAGGACAAAAGAGAAGACGGAGACAAGGGCAGGGAGGGAGGATAGAGGAGAGAGCAGATAGGTCACAGGGGCAATTTAAAAACTTGGGTCTGGGGGGGGGAGGGGGAATAAAGGGGAGAAAATTTGTAACCCAAAATTGTGTGAAAATAAATGTTAAAAGTTTAATAAAAAAACAAAACAAAACAAAACAAAACAAAAAAACAAAAATAATATTTTCTCCAGTGCGCTTTTGAAGTTCTTTTTCCATTTGGCTAATTCTGCTTTTTAAAGCATTCTTCAATTCATTGGCTTTTTGGACCTCTTTTGCCAATTGAGTTAGCCTATTTTTAAAGGTATTATTTTCTTCAGCATTTTTTGGGTCTCTTTTAGCAGGCTGTTCACTTGCTTTTCATGATTCGCTTGCATTGTTCTCATTTCTCTTCCCAATTTTTCCTCCACCTTTATTACCTGATTTTCAAAATCCTTTCCCGAGATCTTCCATGGCCTGAGATCATTGCATATTTATTTTGGAGGTTTTAGATGCAGAAGCCTTGATTTTTAAGTCTTTCTCTAATGATACAGAGAATCCTAATCCTAATCCTAAAGGACGGAAGAAAATGCCTGTTCACCAAGAAATTAACCTTCTATAGTCTTACTTTTTTTCCCTTATTAGGGTATTTTCCCAGCCAGTTACCTGACTTTTGAGTCTTTGTCAAGTTTGCAATGCTCTGGGGACCTATAAATTCTCTGCTCCTCCAAGGTGATGCAATCAAGTGAGAGGAGTTTACTCCTCTCCTTGCCTGAGCTCTGATCTGGAAGCAATTACAAGCTTTTCTTCCCAGGATCCTCTCCAAAGCCTCCACCAGCTCCATCAGCCAATGCTCCTCCTCACCCCAGCACTGCCACTCAGGGCTGAGATCCAGATAAGTGGCTCAACTGCACCAGGGTCTTTAAGTTGAGGGGTCCAAAATGGACAGTGCTGCTGCCTTGGGCCAGCGCTAGGGCAGGAGCCTGCTCCCTTCTCATCCAGGTGAAAGTGCTTTCTCACTGACCTTTGATGCTTTCTTTGACATTTGTTGGTTGAGAAATCTGGGAATTGCAGCTGCTACTCTTGATTCCATGCACTGAAGTCTGCTCCAGTCCTGTCCCTGCAGCGCTGCTCAGCCAGGGCTGGGCTGTGCTCTGCTCTGAACTTCTTGTGATAGAATGGCTGCCTTGGGCTAAAAATATCTTTCACTTTGTCATTTTGTAGCTTCTGCTGCTCTAGAATTTGTTTAGAGTCATTTTTATAGGTATTTTATTTTATTTTATGGAGGAGAGTTACAGCAGGTCTGTCTTTCTACTCCCACATCTTGGCTCTGCCCCCTAAGAAAATTTTAAATTATGGGAAAGAACAGAAGTTGAAAAAGTGAAAAGAGATGGAATGTTGTCTAATAATCATCATTTGAAATCGTGATAATTTTCTCTTAGATCCCTTAAGAGTTCTTTACCTAATGAGTTTTTAGTATCTTCTAGAAAGAGAACAGGTTGAATGTAGGTAGTACCATGAGATTTTAACTCAAGAAATTCTTAGACAAGAAATATATAAGAAAGTTAGCATTTTATTCATTCATTTATGTCATACTGTCTGAATTATGGGACAATGAATTCTCCTGTGCATCTAATGTGGTCTAATACACTAGCATTAAATTTGTTTTCAAATTAAGAACAAGGCAATATTTTCCAATCTTATACTTGGTTTCATTATATGAATTCAGAAACATTGGCAAATACTTTATATTTCCCTGGGAGAATTAATTTGCTATCTCTAGGAAAACAGGACAAAGAATTAACCATGTGTGATAAGCTGGTATTCTACTCTCTGTAAAATTCAAAAGCTTCTAAACACATATCAAAAGTTGGGGAAACACCAGCTATTCCACAAGTATGTGTGAAGCTCAATTGATAAAGTGAAAAAGACAATTTATTTATTGGATTTCCTCATTTTTTCCTTCTGCTTTTTGCTCAGGGACACAAAATTTTAGCCTCAAAAATAAGCAAGAAAAAGTTTAAAGGAAAACAATAACCTCAGTCATGTACAAATTAATTGAATCTCCTGCTGCTCTGTAGCTACTGTTTCTGCTAACACATAAAGCTTGATAATAGAAGAAAAAAGGTTTCTTTCTTCTTTAACATATTTCTAAAAGCAAATGAGGAAAATGATCATGAATCTTAACAATAAAATATCAAAGTATTTTGTGGAGGAAAATCATGTTATTTCTTTTATTAAAAAAAAAAAAAACAATTAAGGTAATCAAAGCACACTCTTGCCCCTTGAGATTCTGACGTGGTTGGGGCAGCAATGCAAAGTAAAGCTTAAGGCCCCATTCTTGAACAGGAAGCTTATTGATAGATGATGCCTGGGGCATAAGTGAAATAGCAAAGTACTCAATCAAGAAAAAATTGTAAAGCCACTCACAAATGAAAATAAGTCTGCAAAAAATCCAGTTCCTCCCAAGACAAAATTTCCTTGCCCTACTCCCAAAGCATGAATTTTAAAGATTTCAGTTAGGGCTTCTCCCAGCGAAGTACATAATTTCTTTGCCTCAGAAATGATGAACAATGGAAGGTGCGTGTGTGGGGGAATTAGAGTTAACATTACTGAACAATTACCAGCAAAACATACTACTTGCTGTGGTATAACATGTAAAAGTGTTCGAAGGGATTTTGACTAGTTTGTTAAAAAGAAAATAAATTTACAAAAAATACCTTTGTACTAAAAGTAGCAAAGTAGCAATATAGAACGTTTGTATTCTCTAGAGTTACTTTCTCAAAATCCGACATTGCATCTTTCTCTTAAGTTTCAGTACAAGTGTTAAGTGGAATCGCCATTTGCAAGTCATTTCTTCTTTGAATCACTTGCTTATCTGTACTTTCTATACCATTAAAAATTCTGTATAACTTTCTAGAGACCTTGATAATTTGTCCCCTTCAACTTCTGCCTCCATGTCATCTTGTGAACTGATAACCTGGATATCAAATTATGTGCATAATAGATGTGTGCATGTATGTGTGTCTATAATTTGAGATAAATAGCAAATGAAAGACATTTACAGCTGGAAGAGCCTCAGAATTCATCCAATCAAATCCTCTCATTTTGCAAGTGTGGGAAATGAACCTAAGGGACATTATATACAGACAGATAGATGAGTGGAGGGACAGAAGAATAGAAAGATAGATATGACTTAGTGTCTCCATTCATTTATCTATCTATCTATCTATCTATCTATCTATCTATCTATCTATCTATCTATCAGAGACTGGATGGGAGAGGAGAATAGAAATATAGAAATGACATAGATGCACATCTCCTTATTGTACATACACCTACTCATATTGTAAATGTTAGTTTCTGAGAGTAGCATATGAATCTTCTTACTGATTCATTAAATATTGATATTCTTCAGACTTATGTAGATAGTACATCTAGACCTTCTGTCACAGAGTGAATTTCAGAAAGTTCATTAAATAAATTTTACAACAGCCCATAATATTTTTTGGTTTATTCTATGTGTTTTATAGAATATCTTTATTTAGACTTTCACCAAATTATTTTTCTGTGTAATAAACTATGAAATTAAACACAGTTTATTTTATTTGGGAAACAGCCAATTTAGATTTGCAGAAGGGTAATCTCCAGCATATACAATAAAGACTCTTCCTTAAAATATAAACTTTGAATAATCTTGTCAACAATTACAGAAAAAAATGCTTAGTTATTTACCCTGATGGTATATACAAAGTCAGTTCACAAATATTTCCTTTGCAGACGTAATGAGTAGTAAAACTGAGAAAACTATATAGAGTTTTCAAAAGGATTTCAAATTATTCTTAAGTGAATGAAAATTGTTATGCTCAATATTTAAAATAACATTTTAACAAAATCCCAAATGGCTGCATTACAGATGTACATATTCATACTTAAATAGTATGATTTACACTGGTATGCAAATTCTTGGCTATATAAAATAGTGAAATATATATTTGAAGTTCATATATTATGAATATTAACAGAAAACAGAATTATGGATTCCAAATGTTGTAGATTATATTGTGTGAGGTTGTTTAATCTAAAGCAGAGCTCTTGTAGCACTTGGCATGATTTCTGTCCTTGAAAATAGTTAAAGAAAACCATATAATGCAAATAACTTAAAAGCTCTTCCTATGAGTTATGATTAATTTTTCCATATACCAAGTCTTCTAAACTCACAATGATACTATGTCCCATGTCTCTGTTCCCTAAGATCCCCTGAAAAACATTATTAGCCTTAGCTTTAGGGCTAACTTCATCAATTAATCAATAAACAAAGTTTTTTTTTTTTATATATATTTGTTATATGCTAAGCAATATTTTAGGTACTGTGAGAGGAGAGGGAGGATAAAGAAGATGAGGATAGGATTTGTCCTTGTGAGAAACTCCTAGAACCTAAGGGTACAAAGCCATTGTAGGGAAACTTGGTGGAACATTTACATAAGGATCAACAGAGAGAGCAAGAAAAGTCATGTAACTAGGGTATATTCTGAAATACATGAATAGAAGGAATCATTTGATAAAGAGTTCCAGAAAAAAAGATCCAAAATTTTTTGGGAGCATATATTGTAGTTTTAGAGGATTTTATCTTTTCAGACACTTGTGGGAACTCTCTCTTTAATAATAACAGTAATAGAAATAGCTAATATTAATATAGCACTGTCTGCCAGGTACTATGCCACTCTCTTTACAATGATCATTTCATTTATTTCTCACAACGACCTTGGGAGAGAGGTGCTATTATTATCTCCATTTAACAGATGAAGAAACTGATACAAAGTGGTATTAAGTAATCTGTCTGAGGCTGGATTAGAGCTCAAGTCTTCCTAACTTGAGACGCATTGTTCTATCCAGTGCACTATCTTTCTGCACAACGTGATTCAAAACCTATGTGATATGCTAATGTCAATTTTATCCTTCAAAAGATGAAGGCAGAGAGAAAGAGTACTCTTACCAGGAAAAGCTTCTCATCAAGAAGAGAGGGCAGGTGGCTGAGGTCCACTTCAAAGATTTTGTGAATCTTTGGAAAACATGATTGCTCCAACACAGAATATATGATAGAAAAGGGAGAAAAGCAGGGTATGGAACCTAGGTTTCTACTGAATAAATTTTGAAAAGTTAAAGAGAAGATGGATAGAAATGACAAGTCCAAAATTTTGCAAGGGGAAGTCAGCTCAAAGAGGTTGGAAAATATTTTGAATTACATTCTAGAGATATAAACAGAAATGAGTTTGAAGAAAAATAAAAAAAGACAACCCACATTAAAAAAACAATGTGGTCATATAGAAAATTCACTGACAAAGTCAATTGTAAGAAAAAAAATGTGTTGAAAATGGAAATACGTATAGGTCCAGTAATGTCCAGAATGAATCAAAGCTGGTAGCTTGTTTTTGTTTGTGTTTAATTTTTATGTTTGTGTGCTTATTTTGATTTTTTCTGTTCTTTTTTTTTTTTAAATATAGTAAGCCAGAAGTCGAGGAAGAAGAGGGGAAAGTTCATTTGTTTTGGAGTCTGAGTACCCAGGATTCAAATCTCATCCTTGAAATGTACTAGCCGTGTGACCTTAGGAAATTCACTTAAGCAGTCTGTGCCAAAGTTTCCTCAACTATAAAAAGAGGGGATGGGTTAGAAATGCCTCCAAGGTCACTTCTAGGTCAAGAGCTGTTATTGAAAGAAGATATAGTACTGTTGCATGAGGCATGCAGAATGAAGATAGCAGACAAAAAAGTATCACTCAGGCAAGTAGGTGAAAAAATGAAGAGATGATATAGCAAGTAAATGAGTTCAAGTGATTACCTGAAGACATAATCTAAGTAATCAAAGAACTAACTTATTTTATTGTTGAACCTACATCAGAGAGTCTGAAGATTGAAGAGAGATAGAAAAGTGCTACAGGAGGAGAAAAGCCAATGTCCACATTTTTAATGTAAGGAAGAGGATGGAGTCCACAGAGTGTAGAGTAGTATTCCTGATGTTGTTTCAAGAGTAAAATCTTCAATACATTAAGAAAGGAATGATTTGGTAATGTATGGAAAGGAAGTAGTAATCACAACGACTCAGCAGGACTCTATCAAAAACGTGGTTGTGTCAGGCTAAAGTAGCTGGCATGGATGGGGGGAGGGGCAGGTCAGAGAGTATTCATATCTCTCAACAGGATTTGTCCTATACTGGTGATCGGGTGAAATCTTATCCTTTATATATTTATACATGTGTTCAGAAGTTTTAAATAAAGTCACAAAGGATCTTATCTTTGCTGGATACATTTATGTAAAGCACTAGTTGATGTTATTTTGTAGGGTTTTTTAGTTTTGTTTTTACTTTGTGGGGCATTCTCCCCTTCCCCCTTCTACTTCCAGCACCATTAGAGAAGACTGATTCCTTTCTGAAAAGTAAAGATAAAGAAGGGTCCAAATCCACCCAAATATTCCATATTAACATTTACCCTACAAGAAAACATGGAATGTCATGTAATCCAACTGGATTTCTCCGTTTCTTCTCCTATTACTGGCCATAGTTACTTTTAATGAACTTTGTTCTTTTAGAAGCTTCTCTTATCAAAACAAATCCTATTCCTGTTTGTCTAGAGAGAAAGTATTTCTACTCTCTTTTAGGATTTCATCTTCCACTCTTAACATAAGAAATCTGAAATATTCCTGTATAGCAAACCAACAGTTGCACACATATATCCCAAAGAAGGTACAAGTACATCCTGGGAACAAGTGGATGATTTTAAATAAAGAATAATTGAATAAATTGCACACATGAAAATCATGATTATAATTGCATGCTAAGATAAAAAAGACAGAAATGTTTAAGAAAAATGAGATGTCTGCAGGGTACTATTCCTTTTGTATATGAACATTTTATTCACTGAAAGAGGAAGAAAAAGGAATTTTACATGAGAAACATAGAAAAAAAGAATGAATAAAATAGAAATTTGAATAGAAATACGAACAGTGCTAAAATGAGTAGAGGGAAAAATCAGCCTACAAGCTAAAATGTTTCATAAGAGAAATGACCAGTTTTGAAAAAAAAAAGTCTGAGTGAAAGCAGACCTTCATAGGTAAAGATGGTCAAGATGACTGGAGTTCATTTTTTCCACATAGGTAATTTACACATGGCTGTTTTAATGACTGAAGTTTGTTGCCAGGAACTCTAAACAAAATGCTGTCAACCGCTATGAAATAGTGTTACATACATCCATATATGTATTTATCCATCTTCATCTGTTTGTGTGTGTGCTTCTTTCTGTGTCTCAGTCTCTCTCTCTCTCTCTCTCTCTCTCTCTCTCTCTCTCTCTCTCTCTCTCTCTCTCTCTCTCTCTCTCTCTCTCTCCCTCCCTCCCTCTATGTCTCTGTCTCTGTCTCTCTCCCACTGTGTGTGTGTGTGTGTGTGTGTGTGTGTGTGTGTGTGTGTGTGTGTGTGGAGGGCTCTCTCCTCTGTTCCAACCCAGATTATATGAAGTTTGTTAGACTGATAGTTTGGTAATCTTTTTTTTTTTTTTTTTTTTTTATTAATCCTAAATGTAATTGAACATGCCAGTTCTCTAGAAAATATCGACTTTCTGATATACAGACAGGTCATTAAATGATCAAACATGGAATCATTTGTATTAGCTAAGGTCTAGTAATTGGCTAATTTTTACACTAATGTTGACTTTGCCCTGCCCTCTAGAGCTGAAGAGGGGAAAACTGCTCTAAGAAAGAGACCAGAAAAGCTTTGTAGATTCCAGGTTTAACTGAATTGATTTTCTTTAAAAGACTGTAATATTGTCTCAGTCTCCCAACCAGAGAGTACCACTAAGAAGGTCTTTAGATTCCAAAATTAAGGACATTATTTGATAAGACTACTTATGATTGCTACAATGGCCTGAGAATAGAAATTAGGCAGCTCTGTCAATCTGGAGGGCAGAGAGGCCTGGAAGAGGAGTGATTCTATACAGTAGATAGCATATATTGCAGATCTTTCAGTAACGAGACTGAGGAGATTGAGACTACACTCCAAAGTTGTTGTTGTTTTTCAGATGATATGAGTTTCTCTATTTATGTGCATCATGGCTAGGTTTCTATAAGTTTGTGATCACTGTCATTCAGAGACTTTGTACACATCAATGGAAAAGTATGATCTAGGTTTGATTGTCAGGACTTGTATTTCTGTAAGCAAATGTTTCATTATTAAGGGTTGATGTTATCAAGGGGGGCCAAGATGGTGGAGTAAAAGCAGGGGTTTGTTTGAGCTCTCTCAAATCCCATAAAATACCTGTCAAAATGACTTTAAACAAATTCTCGAGCAGCAGAACCAACAAAATGACAGACTGAAACAAATTTCCAGTTCAAGACAGCCTGAAAGGTCAATAGGAAAGGTCCATCCCATCAGTCTGAGAGAGAAGTGCAGTCCACCATGGGCTACACCAGCATAGATGGGACTGAAGCAGATCTCAGGGAATTGAATCACTCATTGCTGAGGTGGTTTCCAGATGTCTCAACCCACAAGTGCCAAAGACAGCTTTTAAGGTCAGTAGGAAAGATCTGTGGCACCTGGGTGAGACAGGAGCATGGTCTGGCCACAGCCTTAGCCTGAGGGACAGCAGCAGTAACCTTGGTAGTTGCAATGCCTGCAGCGGCTGCTACTTCTGGAACACTTGGCCCACAGATTGTGGGGGACTTAAGGACTGATCAGAGGACAGGTGCTGGGTTCACTCTACTGGTTCCACAACAGGATTCTCTTGCTTTACCTATGTCTAGATCTGGATCAATGTCCTGGGTGGCAATCGTTGGGTGAGGAGAAGGGGCTTATGGTAACACTGGAGAGGAATTCTTCCTCACAATTCTAAGGCAGAAAATAGTGCTTGTGTTTGCTCAGAGACCAGAGCATAGGCCAGGAGAGGAGGAAACAACTCTGCTTTGATCATACCACTTTGGAAGAATTGAAAATTTACAGATCCCTAGGAATATCACTGAATACAGCTGTCCCTGAAGGTAGACAGTACACGCTTCACCTAACAAAGAGCTCAAAGGTTAAGTTTTTGACTGGGAAAATGAAGAAACAATGAGGAAAACAAAAATATAAATAAAAAATACAATTCAGACAGTAGAATCTTACTCTGTTGACAAGGAAGACCGAAACAAACAACCAGAAGAAGATATCAAAACAAAGTCAAAGCTTTTACATCCAAAAAATATGAAATGTTCTCAGGTCATGAGACAGCTCAAAAATAATTTTAAAAATTAAGTAAGAGAAGTAGAGGAAAAATTGGGTAGAGGAATGGAAGTGATGCAAGAAAATCATGGGGAAATGAATGAACAGCTTGTTGACATCAAAAATGCTGAAAAAAAGAAAAACTCCTTTAAAAATGCAGTAACCCAAATAGCAAAAGAGGTCCAAAAAGTCAATGAGTAGAAGAATGTTTTTAAAAGAAGAATTTTCCAAATGAAAAAGGAAGTCCAACAACTGACTGAAGGAAATAATGCTTCAAAAATTAGAATGGAGCAAGTAGAAGCCAACGACTTTATGAGAAAACAACAATTTATGAAACAAAACCAAAAGAATGAAAAAATAGAAGACAGTGTGAAATATATTTTTGATTAAAAAAATACTGACCTGGAAAACAGAAGAAGGAGAAAGAATTTTAAAATTATTGGACTACCTGAAAGCATTCAATGATACAGAGGACTTCTTGATGAAATAAGTTCCCAAAGCATTCTCGACGAAAAGAACAGAGATGAATGGAAAATTAGAACTTTCAAATACAAGAATCAAGAGAAGTATGAGAAGGTAAAGAGCAAAGACAAACCTAAGGGACTTATTAAAGTTGATCTATTTATATTCCTATATGTAAATATGATATTTGAAGCTCCTGGGACCTTTCTCAGTATTAGGGTAGTTGGAGAATTAACAATAGAGGGGGGAAAGGGGGAGGTGAAAGGGAATGAGTGAACTTTACTCTTATTAGATTTGACTTAAAGAGGAAATAATAAACACACTCAACTGGGTATGAAAATCTATTATGCCCTACAGGAAAGTGGAGGTAAAGGGTATAAGAAAGAGGCGGAATGATAGAAATGATGACAGATTGGGAAATGGGGCAATCAGAAGCACACTCTCCTGAGGAGAGACAGGGACAAAGGAGGAAATAGAATAAATGGAAGATGGAACAGGATGGAGGGAAATTTAGTTAAGTCTTTCACAACATGGTTGTTCTGAAGGTAGTTTGCATGTGTACAAATGCATAACTTAAATCGCATTGCTCACCTTTTCTATGAAGGTGGGTGGGGAGGGAGTAAGAGAGAGAATGTGGAACTCAAAGTTTTAAAAATGAAAGTTGAAAGGTTTTTTACATGCAACTTGGAAATAAGATATACGGGCAATGGGCTATAGAAATTTATCTTTCCCTACAAGAAAAATGAAGGGAAGGGGATAAGAGAAAGGTGGGGTATGATAGAAGGAAGGGCAGATTGTGGTAAGGGATAATCAGAATGTGTGTTGTCTTTTGATGGGTGGAGGGGAGAGATGGGGAGAAAATTTGGAATTCAAAATCTTGTGAATGTGAATGTTGAAAATGAATAAAAGTGAATTACTAAAAGAAAAAATATTAAGCTTAAAAAAGTTAATGTCATCTTGACCGATTTTTATAGTGAAATGCATCAGTTAAGGGTTCAGGAACCAAAGTTTTGAGTAACAGATTTATGTCCTCCCTGTATGAGTATTACCTACTAAAAACACTGAAATTGAGCTGTAAACACATATTAACACCTTTAGAGAACCATCTTGAATTGTCAGATAGTGCAGGTTAAGCAAGGGGGCAATCTCTATCTCATAGAAAAAGATAAAGATTTTCAGCACCAGGAAATTCCTACATACACACATTCACACACACACACACACACAGATGGATATTGAAGTGAACTAAGAGAACATTTAACATAATGAGCACTATAATCTAAATGAAACAAGCAGAATAAATAAAACAACCAAAAGACAATTTTTAATACTCTATTTTGCCTCTCTATTATCTTAAAAAAAGGTTCTAAATATGTCTATGATAACAGTGGTGAAATTAAGATAGATCATTAGAATACATAAATATTATGTATGGAAATATGTATAAATATAAGTAATATCTAAAAAGGAGAAAGACAGCATTATCTGGATGTGAAAATTACCTGTTGGGGAAGTGAGGATATAATTCATTGTTACAGATATTTCCCAGTGTAGAAGATCCTCTATCCACAAAATTTTCTATTTTCTCTTGTACTTCTAGTCTTTGACAGTTGTGTGAGGACACTGATTGAATACAGAACTTGACCCGGGTCTCTTAGGATGTTTGTGTCAGAGGCCAGAATTGAATATAGTGTTTCTAACTCTGAGGTCATATTGTCGTTCAATGTCACGCAGACTCATACTTAATACATATGATGACATAGGATATTTGTATATTGTAATCTTACATATTTAAGCATCCATGAAACTAAGTTTTTCTCATTTTAATATTTTCATGAGTTTGCTTATGAATCCTATAATCATTACATTTTCTCACAAAGGATTGAGATTTAAATGTTTCCTTGGTGAGCTAAGGTACTGTCCAGCTGCCTTAAGTGTGATAAATCTCCCACTACTCATTTTTATGGTACTGAAAACTTCCTTAGAACTAGCCCAGGGGCTATGGACTAAGCATACTATTTAAAAATCTAGTTTCTGAGCCTGTCATATGTGAATAGATAGCGACAACACCTTTACCTATTCAGTCTTCACAACAAAAATACATTTCTAGCAACATTTCTTTCTTCAGGAAATCACACAACCCCAGTGCCATCCTCAAATGCTTCCAACCCTTCCAGGCAGAGGGAGTCTATTTGGCAGGAAATCAATTTATGTTCCCATGTACTGAAGAGAGCAATATGTGATTCAGGTGGAGGAGAGCATTGCCTTATTTGTAAGATAAATCATAAGATATTGTTACAATGAATGGACAAGAAAGCCCAGGAAAAGAATAGAACAGAAGATTGTCTTTTAAAGGTAACAAAGTATACTGATGGGAAAAGTACTGTGTGAATGGAGTGATATTCAGAGATAGTATAACACTGCTGCTTCACTCTGAGACACTCAAATGAGCCAGAGCTCAATTTCTATTATAGACTTTTTGAAGACTGAGAATCAATGTGAGACTGGTGTGACAAAGTCTTTCCATTGCCATGTTCAACTCAAAGAATCCTCCTCTTGTGGCTTGTTTAAAAAGAAAGAAAGAAAGAAAGAAAACACTCCCTTTTGCTACCTGATGAATATCAAAGTAAAGGAGTCCATCATTATACACACACCCCTACACACAATCCAGTTTCTTTAAGGTTTCTTCCTTTTTTAGATATCTTTTGGTGGCTCACTTAGAAAACAGTGGAGATCATCCTGCATCACAAATTGCATAGAAATCCTGCTTTTAATGTGTCTTTCACAGGAATATGGAAAACATATAGCTATTTTCACAAAGCGTTTTCATGGAAGATCACTTCTCAAAATGCATAAAAAATAGCAGCACCCCTAAATTTCATTTTGGTTTGAGAAGTTCAAATATTCTTTCTTGCTAGGTAAATATGATTCTATTATACAAATTTGGTCATTTAAAAATGATTATATATTATTAGATGTGAAAATATTTTCTAAACATTCAGACTTACTGCTGGTTATGACAATTTCTTAAATTTTAACAGTTAACTTTAGCTCGCTTGTCAGATACTATACAAAACCTTTTATAATCATAAAAATTTTCTGTAATGGGGTGGAGAGATGTATTAAATGACTTTTTTGGCTTTACTGTCAAAGATTTATACAATTACAACATAATAATACAAATTTTCTTTTGATTCCCAATGTGGTTTATGAATCTGATCTTATTAAATATCTTTTTTTCTCATCAAATTCAAATCCATTTGATGAAATATTGAAGCTTGAAATTCAATAAATAAATTAGCAGTTGAGTTTATAAAAATCCTAAGTGCCCAATAACTTCCTGAAATAGTAATCCCCATTAATCCTTTTCCTCTAATAATTAAATATTAACATCCTTTAGTAATATCAATAATCAAGATCAGAGGTCATTTTTAAATAAATCTGTTACAAAATTATTAAGGAAAAACGTTACAATTATACTTAATGTCACACCAAACACGTTTAAAAAGATTATATACCATAAAATAACATCTCAGTTTCTTTTCTCACCATCCTTGTCCTGTAACTACTATGCAGTAGGTTGTTAGAGGGAAATACAAAACCGTTAGCAAATCAAGCTAAAGGGGTAGTAAGATTAGCTGCTTAAGAAGACACTAAGTTTCAGGTTTTCATTGATACCATTTGTGGTGTCTATTTTTTTCTTGAACAGTAGCTTAGTAATTATTTTTGTAAGAGAGTAATATATGTGTGTATGAACGAAAATAAAATAAACACAAATATCCAGGTGAAAGGTTTAAAAACATGTCTCTCCATATTTATTAAATGCCTACTATGTGTCAGGCACTGTGCTAAGTGTTGAGGATATGATGAGAGAGAAAACACAATCTCTGACTCCAAAAATCTCACAATCTTATGGGGGGGGGGGTATAAAATCCTAACAACTATAGGCAAATAAGTTATATACAGCTTAAATTGGAAATAATAAAGAGAATAAAAGTTAGAATTAAAAACGTTAAAGAAAACTCCCAGTAGAAGTTGAAGATTCCAGGAGAATGATGATGAAAACAATTTTGGACATGATTGAGTTTAAGATCTTTATGGGACATTCAATTAGAGATTCCCAGTAGGTACTTGGAGATGGGAGAATGGAAGTCACCAGACTGATTGGGGCTGCTTAAGTAGATTTGAAAATTTTCTTCATATTAGAGATGATCATGAACTCAATTTGAACTGAAGAGATCACCAGGTGAAGTGAGACAGAAGGAGAAAAGAACCCAGGACAGAACCTTGGAAGACATCAACAGTTAGCAGGCCTGACATGGCAGAATATCCAGCAAAGGAGACTAGGAAGGAAGAATAGCATAGGCAAAAGGAGAACTGGGACACAGTAATGTCACAAAAACGTAGAGAGAAAAGAATATTAGAGAGAAACATAATGATGATATTGTCAAAGGCTGTAGGTAGATCAAGAAGGATGAGAGCTGGCGAAAAGGTTATTAGATTTAGGAATTAACATATTTTCAGAGACTTTATAGTGAGTACTTTCAGTTAAATGATAAGGTCAGAAGCCAGGCTATAGCGAGTAAAGAAATAAGGGGAAGATAGGAATTGGAGATGTCTATTGTGATAGACTTCTCAATCTGGTTACCTAGGAGAGTAAAGAGAAACAAAGAGGTGCTAGCTATCAAGTGAGGATTTTTTGAAGATCTGGGTGACATGGGTATGTTTGTAGGAAGTAGGAAAGCATCTAGTGGATATAAAGATTGAAGATAAGAAAGAGAATAAAGATGATAGAGGAGATAATCTGCTAGAGAAGATAACTGAATAGAATCACTTGTGCAAGTCAAAGGAAGTTCCTTGGAAAAGTGAAGGATAACTTCATTATGTGAGACAACAACTAAGAAATAAATAATGAGTTGTTCAATTTTCTTTTCTGAGATGTGATTATTTAAGCATTCAACATAGTCTTCCGTCTCATTTCGACTGTCGAGTTCAGGGCACACAGTTCGGCTGAAGAAAAGGTCCTAGTAAATTATTTTTATGATACAAATATGGTTCTGATACCTAAACCAGGAAGTGATCAAACAGAGAAAGAAAACTATAGACCAATTTCTCTAATGAATATAGGTGCAAAAACTTTACATGAGATATTAGAAAATAAATTACAGAAACTTATCATGAGAATAATACATTGTGATCAGGTAGAATTTATACCAGGAATGCAGGACTGGCTCAATATTAGAAAAAAACTATTGGCATTATTGATCAAACTAACAACAAAACTAACAGAAGTCACATGATTTTCTCAATAGATGCAGAAAAAGCTTTTGAGAAAATATAACACTCATTCTTATTTAAAACACTGGAAAGCATAGGAATAAATGCAGATTTCCATAAAATAATGAGTATCATCTTAAAACCATCAACAAGCTTAATATACAATGGAGACAAGCTAGATGCATTTTCAATAAGATCAGAAGTGAAACAAGGATGTCTGCTATCACCACTGTTACTCAATATGGTATTAGAAATGCTAGCTGTAGCAATAAGAGAAGAAAAAGAAATTGAAAGAATTAGAATAGGCAAAGAAGAAACTAAGAAATCAATCTTTGCAGATGATATGATGATATACTTAGAGAATCCCAAAAAATCAAGCAAAAGATTACTTGAAGTAATAAACAACTTTGGCAAAGTCACAGGTTACAAAAAAACCCAGATAAATTTTCTGCATTTCTATATATTACTAATAAATTCCAATAATAAGAGACAGAGAAATCCCACTTAAACCTACTATAGACACTATAAAATATCTGGGAGTCTACCTGCCAAAACAAACCCAGGGAATACATGAATAGAATTACAAAACACTTAGCACAAATAAATTCGGATCTAAGTAAATGGAAATACATCAGTCCTTCATGGGTAGGCTGCGCTACAATAATAAAAATTACAATTCTACCTAAATTATTTTACTAATTCAGTTCCATACCAATCACAGTAGCAGGTAAGTACTTTCTATAACTAGACAAATAAATATCAAAATTCATCTGTAAGAACAAAAGTTTCAGGATATCAAGGGAACTAATGAAAAGTAATGCTAGAAAAGGTGGCCTAGCACTATCAGACCTCATATTGTATTACAAAGCAGCAATCATCAAAACCACTTGAGACTGACTAAAAAACAGAGGGGTAGACCAGTGGAATACATCAGGTACTCAAGACACAGTAGTTAATTAATATAGCAGTCTACTGTTTTATAAACCCAAGGACTCCAGCTTCCAGGATAAGAACTCACTCTCTGGTAAAACTTGCTGGGAAAACTGGATAATAGTGTGGCAGAAACTGGGCATAGACCAATGCCTGACACTGTATATAAGAATGAAGTTTAAATGTATATATGATGTAGATATAAAGACTGATATTGTAAACAAATTAGGGGAGCAAGGAATAGATTTATGGAGCAGGTAGAAATTTATAACACAAGAAGAGATAGAGAATATTGAGAAGTGTAAAATGAATCATTTTGATTGCATTAAATTGAAAAGTTTATGCACAAACAAACTAATGCAACCAAGATTTGGTGGGAAACAAAACTGGGAAAGAATTTTTGAACCTAGTGCCTATGATAAAGGCCTCATTTCTAAAATATATACAGAACTGAGTCAAATGTACAAGAAAACAAGTCATTACTCATTGATCAATGGTCAAAAGATATGAACAGGGAATTTTCATAGGAAGAAATTGAAGCTATCTCTAAACATACTTTAAAATGCTCTAAATCACTATTGATTAGAGAGATGCAAATAAAAGCAGCTCTGAGGTACCACATCACCCCTAGTAGTTTGGCTAACATGACAGACCAGGAAGATGATAAATGTTGGAGAAGATGTGGGAGAATTGGACACTAATTCCCAAAGAGATCATAAAAATGAGAAACTGTCCCACATGTACAATGATATTTATAGGAGCTCTCTTTGTGCTGTCCAAAAACTGGAAATCAAGGGGATGCTCATCAACTGGGAAAATCTGAGAGAAGGAAAGAATTAAGACTTCCTCTCATGGGATTTTTCTTTAGGAGGGAACAGTGCACTCTCAACTGGATATGGAAATTTATTTTACCCTACAGGAAGGCAAGGAGAAATGGGATAGGAGAGAGAAGATAATAAAAGGGAGAGTACTTTGGGGAAAGGGATAATCAGAAACAGCACTATTATGGGAGAACAGGTTAAGGGAGAGAATGGAATAAATGAAGTGCAGGATAGGACAGAGGAAAATGTGGTTAGTTTTTACAACATAAATATTATGGAAGTGATTTGCATTGTTACACATGTATGACCTGTATTAAATTCCATGTTTTCTCAATGAGGGTGGGTGGAGAAGAAGGGAGTGAATATGAAACTCAAAGTTTTAAGAATGAATTTGTTAAAAGTCGTTTTAGCATGCAACTAGAAATTAAGCTATACAGGCAATGGAGTACAGAAATCTATTTTCATCTACAGGAAAATAGAGATGAATGGTGATGGAAGAAGTGAGGGTAAGAGAAGGAAGGAAACACAGGAGGATGGGGTGGTTGGGGTGAATGCTGTCCTCTGGTGGGGGATGAGGAGAGATGGGGAGCAAATTTTGTATTCAAATTCATGTGGAAGTGAATGTTAAGAAGTGAAAAATGAATAAATATAAAAGATAAACATAAATATAAATATAAAAAAGATTGGCGGGTGCAGAACCTCTACTGACCAATCTGCTGTGGCTCTCCCCACAAAGCCCACAAAATAACTGCAAAAATGACTCTAAACAAATTCTAGAGAAGCAGAAGCCCCAAAACAACATAGTGATGGAGATTTCAAGATTAAGTTAGCCTGGAAGACCATAGGAAAGGTCTATTGCTCTTGGCTCAGAGGGGAGCACAACCCACAGACAATGTGAAATATCTCATTGGGAAAACAACTGACATGGACATCCAGGAGAGACAATTTCAAACTTTTGGGGCTACCTGAAAGCCATGATGAATAAGAGAGCTTAGATATTTTTCTTTCCCTGAAATTGTCAAGGAAAACTGCCCAGATATTCTAGAACTAAGGGGTAAAATAAATATCGAAAGAATTCACAGATCACCTCCTGAAAGATAATCGAAAAGAAAAACTCTTAGGTATATTGTAGTCAGTTTCCCGGTTTCCCAGGTCAAGGAGAAAATATTTCAAGAAGTTGGAAAGAAACAATTTGAGTATTGTGGAAATACAGTAAGGATAACACATGATCTAGCAGCTTTTATATTAAGGGATCGAAGGGCTTGGAATATGATATGCCAGATGTCAAAGGAACTAGGATTAAAAACAATTATCACCTACTCAGCAAAAGTGAGTATAATACTTCATGGTATTAAATGATCCTTGAATGAAATACAGGACTGTCAAACATTCTTGATGAAAAGACCAGACCTGAATAGAAAATTTGACTTCCAAACGCAAGAATTAAGAGAAACATGAAAAGCTAAACAGGAAAGAGAAATCATAAGGGACCCACGAAAGTTGAACAGTTTGCTTTTCTTCATAGAAAGATAACATTTGTAGCTCTTGAGACTTTCCTCAGTATTTAGGTAGTTGGAGGGATTATATACTTATAGACAGAATGCACAGGGAGAATTGAATGGGAAGGGATAATATCTAAAAAATAAAATTAAAGGATGAAAGAGGAATATTTTGGGAAGAGAAAGGGAGAAATAGAAAGGGGCCAATTATCTCTCATAACAGAGGCAAGAAAAAGCTTTTTCAAAGGAGGGGAAAAGCAGGGAGGTGAGAGGGAAAGAGTGAAACTTAGTTTCATCACATTTGACTTAAGGAGGGAATAATGTGCACACTCAATTTAGTATGAAAATCTTTTTTACACTACAAGAAAGTAGTGGATAAAGGGATAAGTGGGGGTGGGAGATGATAGAATGAAGGGAAAATGGGAGGAGGGAGTAGTTAGAAGTAAACACTTTGGGGAGGGACAAGGTTAAAAGTGAGACTAGAAGAAATGGGGGACAGGATAAGATGGAGGGAAATATGGTTAGTCTTTCAAAACATGAGTATTATGGAATTATTTATACATAACTTCACATGTACAGCCTATATTGAATTATTTGCCTTCACATTGGGGATACGTGGGGACAAGGAAGGGAAAGATGTTGGAACTCAAAGATTTAGGGCAAATGTTGAGAAATGTTTTTGCATGAAACTGGGAAATAAGAAATACTGGTAATGAGGTATAAAAATCTATCTTTCTCTACAAGAAAAGAGAGAAGATGGGGATAAAGGAAGGGAGTGGTGTGATAGAAGAGAGGGCAGATTGAGGGAAGGGTTAATCAGAATGCACAGTGTATTGGTGTGAGTGAGGGGAGAGATGGGGAGAAATTTTGGAACTCAATATCTCATGAAAATGAATATTGAAAACTAAAAATAAATAAATTAATTTAATTTTAAAAATTGTTCTAGCGAGTGAGATAGTTATACATTGGGTGGGATAAAGACAAGACCTAGGATCACATTCTGCCTCTGGCAGGCATCGGAGTGATTCTCTGACAAAGTGATTTCAATGTCCATTTCCTCATCAATCAAAAATGGATTATAATTGCAATTACATCCCTGGGTTTTATTGAATATCAAAGGAGATACCATATAGTGTGTATTGTTGCATATCAATGACCTCTTTTTGCAATCTCCTGAGCTTTATGCAACCCTCTTTAGAATAATGTTTTCCACTACAAAAATAAAATATTCAAGATAACAACAGAAACTAATTCGATTGTGTGTATATGTGTTTTCATGGAACCCAAGATCAAAAATGTTCAGATTTTAAAAAAATATCATTTTATTTCTGTTTGTGATCGATCACTTGTTCTTGCCATGTAACCAACTATTTTTCTCATGCTTCCATGTTTTTCCAATATGATTTTCCAATGGTCATTGAACAGCACAATTTTTGTTCTTTCACCAACCAAGGAATCTTTTATGATTTTGATGAATTAATTGGAGATACGTAAAACAAGTCTGTATGGCAATATACTATTCAATAAAATCAGATGAAATAATAAACTTCTGAATTCTTTTTCATAAATAACAAATATGCACAATTTTATTATCTCTAAATGTTTCAGTTTTTTGTGTAGTTATGAAGTTGTTCTACTTTTTAATGAGTGATGCATGATAACATTGATTGTTCATTTGAAATGCAAGTTGTATTTTATAAATACTGTGCAATGTCTAAAAGTTTTCTTTTGGTCCAAATGTAATATATGTAACATAAGCTTAAGAAATGTATCTTTGCAGAAATGGGAAGTGATAGTCTCCCAACTACACTAATAATGAGCAAGATTTATTTTTTCTAAAGAGATTACAGCTTCATTTTGATATTTAATGGAGAGTCCTAAGTAATGTAAAATTACGTGTTTTGAAGAGTATTTCATTTTTTCCCCAATTATATGTCAATAATTTTTTTGCAATCATTTTTACAAGATTTTGAATTCCAATATTTTTCCCTCCCTCCATTCCCTTGTTCTGAAAATGGAATGCAGTGAAAGTTTATACGTGTGCTTTCACATTAAAATATTTCCATATTACTCACAGTTATGAAAGAAGAATCAGATGAAAAGGAAAAAAAATTAGAGAGAATAAAGTGGAAAAAATACCTACAAGCACATTCAGCGTACATTAGTTCTTTATCTGGATATGAACAGCATTTTCCATCATGAGTTCATTGTATTTTTCTTGGATCATTGGGTTACTGAGAAGAGTTGAATCAATCATCACCACAAAATCTTGCTGGTAATGTGTACAATGTTTTCCTGGCACTACTCATTTCACTGTGCATCAGTTAATACAAGTCTTTTCAGGGTTTTTTTTTTTTTTTTTTTCTGAAATATACCTATTCATCCTTTCTTATTGCACAATAGCATTCCACTGCATTCATATATCACAGCTTGTTCAGCCTTTCCCAAAAGGAGGGGCCTCCCCTCGATTTCCAGTGTTTTGTCACCACAAAAATATCTGCTATAAATACTTTGCACAAGTAGCTCTGTTTCACCTTTTAATGATTTATTTGGGATATAGAGTTAGTAGCTGTATTGCTGGATCAAGGAGAATGCACAGCTTCAATGCCTTTTTGGGAATAGATCAAAATTTCACTCCAGAATAGTTGGATCAGATCATCTTTCCACTAACAATTTATTAGTGTCCCAATTTTCCCACATTTTCTCCAGGATTTATCATTTTTTTTTTTGTCGTATTAGTCAGTCTGATAGATGTGATGTGGTACCTCAGAGAAGTTTTACTTTGCATTTAATCAAAAGTGATTTGAGTACTTCTTTCCATGCCTAACTGATTTCTTCCTGAAAATGTTTTTACCTATTGGAAATGTTTTTACCTATTTTACCTATTGTTCTCTTTTATATTTGACTCAGTTCTCCATTTTAGAAATGAATATTCTGTCAAGAGACCCTTCTTATAAAGACTGATTCTCAGCTTTCTCTTTTCCTTCTAATCTTTCTTGCTTTGTTCTTATTTGTACAAAAACTTTTAACTTTAATATAATCAAAATTGTCTATTTTACATTTTATAATGCTCTCTATCTTGTTTAATCATAAGTTCTTCCCCTCCTCATAGATCTGACAGGCAGACAATTCCTTGCCCTTCTAATTTCCTTTATGTCTAAATCGTGTCAAAGATTTACTATATCTAACTTATCTAGTATTCTATTTCCATATATTCTTTCTTTTTTATTGTCAGTTGGATATTTTGAGTTCTGAGAGGGGATATTTGAGGTCCTCCATTGATCTAATTTTGTTGTGTATTTCTTCCTGTAACTCACTTAACTTCTTTAAGAATTTGGGTGCTATATCACTTGGTAAATATTTTAGTATTGATGCTGTTTCATTGTCTGTGGTACCTGTTACTAAGATATAGTTTTCTTGCTTATCACTTTTAATTGGGTCTATTTTTGCTATTACTTTACCTTAGATAAGGACTGCTCTGCCTGCTATTTTTACTTCAGTTGAAGAATAATATATTCTGTTACAGGCCCTTACCTTTATTCCATGTGTGTCTTCCTACTTTAAGTGTGTTTCTTGTAAACAGCATATTGTACGATTCTAGTTTTTGATCCACTGTGCTATCCACTTTCATTTTCATTCAGTTCACATTAGAGTTATGATTACTATATGTATATTTCCTTCTATTATATTCTTCTTCCTGTTTTTTCTCTCCTTTCACACTTTCCCTCCTCACCAGCGTTTTCCTTCTGTCAGCCACTTCTGCTTATACGCCCTCCCTCCTGTCAGTCCCCACCCAACCCCTTTGTTTGATCTCCTGCCCTCCTCCTTCCCAGTCATGTAAAATAGATTTCTATATTCAACTGATTGTGAATATTATTTCTTCTTTGAGTCAATACTTGAGTAAGGCTCAAGTGATGTTCATCATCCACTCTGCCATCATCCCCTCCACTGGAATAAATCTTTTTCACTTCTTCATGTGAAATGTTACCCCATTCTACTTCTCCCTTCTTTCTGTATCTACTGTACTACACTTTCTCATCTATTAATGCTTTTTTCATGTCATTCCCTCAAATTCACCCCGTCTATATGTGTTTCTTCTAGTTGTACTATGCAAATTTTAATTAATGATAATTTAATCAATGATAAAAATTTAAAGAATTACAAGTATTATTTTCCCATTTAGGATGTAAATAGTTTAGCTTTGTTGAACTTATTGTATTTTCATTTCCTTTTAATCTGTTTATGCTTCTCTTGAGCCTTTTTGATCTTCTCCTTATGAAAGTTTGAAATTTGTTTTCATTGAATGATTATTTTCCCGCCTTGCTCTATAATGCTTAACTTTTCCATACAAGTGATTCTTGGTTGTATCCTATATCCATTGCTTTCCTCAGTATCTTGTTCCATGGCCTGCAATCCTTTAATATTTTTAACTGCCAAGTCCAATGCAACCTCAATTATGGCTGCCCAATATTTGAATTCTTTGTTTCTAGCCACTTACAGTATTTTTTTTTCTTCACTCGACAGTTCTGAAATTTGGCTATCATTTTATTTGGAGTTTTTATGTTGGAATATTTTTCCAGAGATGATCAGTGGATTCTTCCAATGCATATTTTGCCGTTTGGTTCCACGATATCAGGGCAATTTTCCTTGAGAATTTTTTTTGAAAGATGCTCTCAAGGTCTTCCTTTTGATTATGACTTCCAGGTAGTTTTATGATTCCGACATTGTCTCTCCTTGATCTATTTTCCAGGTCAGTTGTTTTTCCCGTGGCATATTTTGTTTCATCCTGTCCTTTTGCTGTTTCTGCTGTTCCAAGATTTGTTTCAGGGTGCTATTTTATGGTTGTTTGCAGGTGAATATGGGCGAGTCACAGTGATTTACTGCTTATTCCAGCTTCTTGGCTCATGGAAGTTCTATGTCACACTATTTTCATACTCAGTAGGCCTCCTAGAGTTTTCATTCTTTTTTTTTTTTTTATTTTTTAATGTTTAACAATCACTGCCATACAACTGAGATTTTATCCCGCCCACACCTACCCTCCACTACCCCCCTCCCTCCCCACGACTGCATACAATTCTGTATAGGTTCTACATATACTTTCCTATTGAGTATATTTTCACTATAGTCATGCTATGTAGTAAGACAAAAATAAATGAAAGAAACCATATAACAAATCGAAACATGATACACAAACACATACACATACACAAACATGATCTGCTACATTTTGTGAATGACTTACATATTTCTTTCTCTGATCGTGGAAGGCATTTTGCCTTGAGAACCACCATTGGGATTTTTTTTTTTTATAAGAAGTTCTTGCGTTATTACAAAATTCCAAGTCTACCAGAAAAAACTCTTGCACACTGTGGTCGTTGCTGTGCACAAAGTTCTCCTGGTTCTACTCCTTTCACTCAGCATCAGGTCATATAAGTCCTTCCAGGCCTCTCTGAAGTCTTCTTGTTCATCATTTCTTATGGCACAATAGTACTCCATTACATTCATATACCATAATTTATTCAGCCATTCCGCAATTGATGGACATCCCCTTGACTTCCAGTTTTTGGCAACTACAAAGAGTGCTGCTATAAATATTTTTGTACATGTGGGACCCTTTCCCATTTTTATGATCTCTTGGGGATATAGTCCTAGTAGCGATATTGCTGGGTCAAAGGGTATGCACATTTTTGTAGCCCTTTGGACATAGTTCCAAATTGCTCTCCAGAATGGTTGGAGCGCTCGCAGCTCCACCAACAATGAATTAGTGTTCCAACTCTCCCACATCCTCTCCAGCATTTATCATTTTCTTGTTCTGTCATGTTTGCCAATCTTATAGTTGTGATGTGGTACCTCAGAGTTGTTTTGATTTGCATCTCTCTAATCAATAGTGATTTAGAGCATTTTTTCACATGATTATAGATATCTTTAATTTCTTCCTCTGAAAATTGCCTGTTCATATCCTTTGACCATTTATAAATTGGGGAATGACTTGTATGATTATACATTTGAGTCAGTTCTCTATATATTCTAGAAATGAGGCCTTTATCCCCGAGCTCAGCTGTAAAAATTCTTTCCCAATTAACTACATCCCTCCGGATTTTGGTTGCATTGAGTTTGGTTGTGCAAAAACTTCTCAGTTTAATGTAATCAAAGTTATCCATTTTGCATTTCCTAATGCATTCTATCTCTCGTTTAGTAAAAAATTCTTCCCTTCTCCATAGATCTGATAAATATACTATTCCTTGCTTCTCCAGTTTATTCATGGTATCAATCTTTATACCTAAATCATGTACCCATTTGGACTTTATTCTTGTGTACGATGTCAGGTATGGGTCTATGCATAATTTCTACCACACTGTTATCCAGTTTCCCCAGCAATTTTTGTCAAACAATGAGTTCTTATCCCAGAAGCTGGGATCCTTGGGTTTATCAGACAGAAGGTTGCTATATTCCTTGCCTACTGCATCTTGAGTGCCAAGTCTATTCCACTTGTCTACCTCTCTGTTTCTTAGCCAATACCAAGTGGTTTTGATAATTGCTGCTTTATAGTACAGTTTGAGGTCTGGTAGCGCTAGGCCACCTTCCCAAGCATTTCTTTTCATTAGTCCCTTTGATATTCTGGACCTTTTGTTTTTCCAAATGAATTTTGATATTATTTTATCCAGCTCTAGAAAATAATTGTCTGATAGTTTAATTGGTATGGCACTAAATAAGTATATTAATTTAGGTAGAATTGTCATTTTTATTATATTAGCCCAGCCTACCCATGAGCAACTAATGTTTTTCCACTTACTTAAATCTGACTTTATTTGTGCAAAAAAGTGTCTTGTAATTGTGTTCATATAATCCCTGCGTTTGTTTTGGAAGGTAAACTCCTAAGTATTTTGTACTGTCTACCCTAGATTTAAATGGGATTTCTCTTTCTATCTCTTGCTGTTGGACTTTGTTGCTAATATATAGGAACGCAGAAGATTTGTGTGGGTTTATTTTGTAACCTGCAACTTTGCCAAAGTTTTTTATTATTTCAAGTAGTCTTTTACTTGTATCTCTGGGATTCTCTAGGTAAATCATCATATCATCTGCAAAGAGTGATAACTTAGTTTCTTCTTTGGCTATTCTTATTCCTTGAATATCATTATCTTGTCTAATTGCTACAGCTAACATTTCTAGTACTATATGGAACAATAGTGGTGATAATGGACATCCTTGTTTCACCCCTGATCTTATTGGGAATGCATCTAGCTTATCCCCATTGCATATAATGCTTGCTGAAGGTTTTAGATAGATACTGCTTATTATTTTATGGAAAGTTCCCTTTATTCCTACGTTCTCCAGTGTTTTTAGTAGGAATGGGGGTTGTATTTTGTCAAAAGCTTTTTCTGCATCTATTGAGATAATCATGTGGTTTTTGTTAGCTTTGTTGTTGATGTGATCGATAATGCTAATAGTTTTCCTAATACTGAACCAGCCCTGTAGTCCTGGTATGAATCCTACCTGATCATAATGTATTAATCTCGTGATAAGATGCTGTATTCGTTTTGCTAAAATCTTATTTAAAATTTTGCATCTATATTCATTAGGGAAATTGGTCTATAATTTTCTTTCTCTGTTTTGTCTCTTCCTGGTTTGGGTATCAAAACCATATTTGTATCATAGAAAGAATTTGGGAGGACTCCTTCTTCCCCAGTTTTCAAAAATAGTGTATATAGTATTGGAATTAACTGTTCTTTAAATGTTTGATAGAATTCACTTGTGAATCCATCTGGCCCTGGAGATTTTTTCCTAGGGAGTTCATTGATGGCTTGCTCAATTTCTTTTTCTGAGATGGGTTGTTTAAGTATTCAACTTCCTCTTCTGTTAATCAGGGCAATTTGTATTTATTAAAATATTCATCCATCTCGTTTAGATTATCGAATTTGTGGGCATAAAGTTGGGCAAAGTAGTTTCTAATTGTTGTTTTGATTTCCTCCTCATTGGAGGTGAGTTCACCCCTTTCATTGATAATATTAGTAATTTGATTTTCTTCTTTTTTTTTTAAATCAGATTGACCAAAGGTTTATCAATTTTATTAGTTTTTTCATAAAACCAACTATTGGTTTTATTTATTAATTCAATAGTTTTCTTAATTTCAGTTTTATTACTCTCTCCTTTGGTTTTCAGTATTTCTAATTTGGTATTTACTTGGGGATTTTCAGTTTGTTCTTTTTCTAGCTTTTCCAACTGCAAGCCTAAGTCATTGATCTCCTCTTTCTCTATTTTATTTATGTAAGCATTCAAAGATATAAAACTTCCCCTAATAACTGCTTTTGAAGTATCCCATAAGATTTGCTATGTTGTCTCATTATTGTCATTCTCTTGAATGAAATTGTTGATTGTTTCTATGATTTCTTCTTTAACCCAACCCTTCTTTTTAATTAGATAATTTAGTTTCCAATTGATTTTTGGTTTCTCTTTCCATGGCCTTTTATTACATGTAATTTTTAATGCATTATGATCTGAAAAGCATGCATTGATTATCTCTACCTTTCTGCACTGGATTGTGAGATTTTTATGTCCTAGTACAGGGTCAATTTTTGTAAATGTTTCATGTACCGCTGAGAAAAAGGTATATTCCTTCCTATTTCCATTTAATTTTCTCCAAAGATCTATCATATCTACTTTATGCAGAGTTTTATTTCCCTCCTTAACCTCTTTCTTGTTTATTTTTACGTTAAATTTATCGAGTTCAGAGAGGGGGAGGTTGAGGTCCCCCACTAGTATAGTTTTGCTATCAATTTCTTCCTTCAACTCCCCCAACCTCTCCTCTAAAAATTTGGATGCTATACCACTTGGAGCATACATGTTTAGTAATGATATTGCTTCATTGTCTATGGTGCCTTTTAGCAGGATATAGTTTCCATCCTTATCCCTTTTGATTAGATCTATTTCTGCTTTTGCTTTGTCTGAGATTAGGATTGCTACTCCTGCCTTTCTTACATGAGCTGAAGCACAATGTGTTCTGCTCCATCCTTTGACCTTTATCCTATGTGTATCGCCCCATTTCAAATATGTTTCTTGTAAGCACCATATTGTTGGATTATGGCTTTTAATCCATTCTGCTATCCATCTCTGTTTTATGGGAGAGTTCATTCCATTCACATTCACAGTTATGATTACAATCTGTGTATTTCCCTCCATCCTCTTTCCCACCATTTGTGCTTTTAACTCTCCCCTCTCCCTTCCCCTCCTCAATAGTATTCACTTTTCTCCCCCTCCTCCTGCAGCCTTCCCCTCCTTCTTTTAGCCCCTCTCCCTTTTACTCCCCTTTACTCTTATTGCTTCTTCCCTCCCTTTTAGCCACCCTCCCCTTTCTTCCCCCTTCCCCTCCTACTACCTATAGAGCTAGTTAGGATTATCTACTTAAGATTATTGTTCCCTCCTTTAAGCAAATCAGATGAGAGTACCTCTCAAACAATGCTCATCTCCCTCCCCTCCTTCCCTATATTATAGTTTTGTACTTCTTCCTGTGATGTAATTTGCCATTTTCTGCTTCCTCCTTTTCACACCTCCTATTATACTCCCTTCTCATACTTAAATCATATTTTTGACATGACATCATTTACTTTATACCCGTTCTACATGTATCCCTTTTATCATAATAGCTGCACAGTTCTCAAGATGAACAGGTATCATCTTCCCTTATAGGGAGGTAAACAGTTTGCCCTAATTGAGTAGCAAGTTTTTGTTTTTGTTTTTTCCCCCCTGTTTACGTTTTTATGATTCTCTGGAGACCTGCATTTGAAGATCAAATTGTCTATTGAGTTCTGTTGTTTTGGTCAGGAAGCTTTGGAAATCCCTTATTTCGTTGAATGACTTTCTCCTTGCCTGAAATGCTATGCTGAACTTTGCTGGGTAGTTGATCCTTGGTTGAAGTCCCAACTCCTTTGCCTTATGGAATATTGGGTTCCAATTCTTTTGATCTTTTAATGTAGAAGCTGCAAGGTCCTGTGTGATCCTGACTGTATGTCCTTGGTATTTGAATTGTTTCTTTCTGGCTGCTTGTAGTATTTTCTCCTTCACTTGATAGCTCTGGAATTTGGCAACGATATTTCTTGGGGTTTTGAGTTTGGGATCCCTTTCGGGAGGGGAACGGTGGATTCTTTTGATGACTATTTTGCCCTCTGAGTCTAGTACTTCTGGGCAGTTTTCCTTGATGATTTCCTGGAAGATATTGTCCAGACTCTTTTCTTCATCATGGATTTCTGGCAGGCCAATAATTCTTAAATTTTCTCTCCTGGATCTATTTTCCAGGTCAGTTGTTTTTCCAATTAAATATTTTACATTTTCTTCTATCTTTTCATTCTTTAGATTTTGTTTGACTGATTCTTGTTGCCTCATTGAGTCATTAGTTTCTACTTGCCCAATTGTAATCTTCATCGTATTGTTTTCTTCAGTTAACTTTTGCATCTCCTTTTCCATCTGACCAATTTTTCCCTTTAAGGAGCTATTTTCTCCCATTTAATTTTTGTACTTCTTTTTCCATTCGACCAGTTTTCCCAGTTAGGTTTTGTGTTTCCTTTTCCATTTGATCAATTTTCCCAATTAGGTTTTGGGTTTCCTTTACCGTTTGATTAACTCTTCCTTTTAGGGAATTATTTTCTCCAGTTAATTTTTGAACTTCCTTTTCCATTTGTTCAATTTTCCTTTTCAAAGTGATGTTCTCATCAGTGAATTCTTTTTTTATAATTTTAAAATCATTGGCCAGTTTTTTTTTTTCTATTTCCTTCTTCAGCTGTTCCAGGTAATCTAGTTGTGCTTGCGAGAAATTCATAGTCCCTGCTGAAGTTTCAGATGGAAGTACAGTCTCAGCTCTGACTTCTTTGGTGTTTGTGTTTTGGTCCTTATCCCCATAGAAAGATTCTATGTTTTTTTCACTTTTCGTCTGCTTTTTCCTATTCATGATGTTGGCTGAGTGTTGTAGCTTCTGGTTCTTTCAGTCAGAAGGTACAGAACTTTGTGTTGAGCTGATGTGTGTAGAGGCTAAAAGCAGGTTTTTGTTTTTTGTTTCCCAGATCAACCCTGGGGTTAGCTTGTTAGGTGTGTGGGAGGGGTGGTCTGGTCACAGGAGATCTCCTCAGCTGACCTGAGGCAAAGGTATGGTCAGGGGATGGTGATCCCAGCTTCCCTATTGTCTTCCCTTTTCCCCTGGAGGGCTGAGGCACGCCTAGATGCTAATGCATGTTCCCACATGTCCTGGGGCTCCTCTCCCAATGCTGAGGCTTGCCTGGGTCTCAGTGTGAATTTTCTCTGCCTTGGGTCCTCTGTCCTTCTGGATCGCCTCCGCCACAGTAGGAAGAATCCCCCTTTGCTATTTTCCTAGCCTCTGGTGTTTTGAGACTATTTTCCCCCTTCTGCTGTTCCCGCTGATCCAGGATTTTTCTGGGGAAATATTTTATGGTTCCCTCACGGTCATCAGGGGGGAGGAGAGAGCATTTACTGATCACTCCGCCATCCTGGCTCCCGGAAGTTCAAGTAGGTGACTTACTGAAGTTTAGTCTTCAGGCTGAAGGTTTCAAGGGATGCTGCGCTGATATCTGGCGCTCAGCGGCTCTCACTGGCTCGGTTTGGCTTGTCTCCTGCTCGGCTGGTTTTGCCTGCCACTCTCGGGCTTCTCAAGTCCCTTCCCCCCTGCTGCGCTGACCGCACTCCGCTGTGCGCTGGGGGCTCACCCCCGGGGAACAGATCCTTCCCGTGGACCTTCCAGTCTAACCTGGGCTCTGAATCTGTCAAAGTCTGTCACCCACTGAATTCCGCACCTCCAAAGTTTGTCAGATTCTCCTTTCAGAGATATCCAGAGGAGTTTGTCCAGGAGCTTAGGTGAGTAGTTGCTTTCACTCCTCCATCTTGGCTCCCCAGCCTAGAATTTTCATTCTTTTAAAATCTAAATTTATTTATTTGCAGTTTTCAATATTCATTTGCACAAGATTTTGAGTTGCAAATTTTCTCCCCATCTTTACCCTGCCTCCCACCCTGAGATGACATGCATTTTGATTACCTCTTCCCCCAGTTTATTCTCCTGTTTATCAATGCCCCCTCCCCCATCTTATCCCATTCCCCTTTATTTTGTTGGAGGGCAAGATATATTTCTATATTCTATTTCCTGTATATCTTATTTCCCAGTTGCATGTAAAAAGATTTTTAAAAAAAATTTTTAAACTTTGAGTTTCAGTTTCTCTCCATTCTTTTTTCTACACCCAACCCCATTGAGAAAGCAAGTAATTTAATATAGGTTATACCTGTGCAATTATGCAAAACACCTCCATAAGTCATTTTGTGAAAGACTAACTATATTTCTCTCCATTCATCCAGCCAATTATTTTAATTTCTCTTTGACCATATTCCTTTTCTAAAGTGGTTGCTTCATACTACCACCTCCCTCAACATTCTCTCCCTTCTATCACCTCCCACTCCATATATTCTTCCCCTGTACTTTTCTGTAGGGTAAGATACTTGACAGAGTGGGTATATTACTGTGCCCTTAAACCAAATTAGATGAGAGTAAGGTTCACACATTTATTTTCACCTCTCTCCTCTTCTACTTCCATTGTGAAAACATTTTCTTGCCTCTTTTATGTGAGATAATTTACCCTATTCTGTTTTTCCCTTTGTCCTTTTCCCAATATATTCCTCTCTCATCCTTACTTTTATTTTTTAGATATCATCCCTTCATATTCAACTCACTCTGGGCCATCTTTGTATATATGTATGTAGGCATATGTGTATGTATGCATGCATGTATGTATGTATGCATGTATCTATCTATCTATCTATCTATCTATCTATCTATCTATCTATCTATCTATCTATCTATCATCTCCTTCAACTAACCCAATACTAAAAAAGATCTTATGAGTTACAAATATCATCTTTCCATGTAGCAATGTAAACAGTTCAACATTAATAAGTCTCTTATGATCCATCTTTCCTGTTTACTTTTTCATACTTCTCTTAATTTTTGTATTTGAAAGTCAAATTTTCTATTCAGCTCTGGTCTTTTCAAAAAGAATGCTTGAAAGTCCTGTATTTCATTGAATGACCAATTTTCTCCTGAAAGATTATACTCATTGCTGGCTATGCGATTATTGCATGTAATCTTAGTTCCTTGACATATGAAATATCATATTCCAAAGCTTTTAATCCCTTGATGTAGAAGGTGCTAGCTCTTAGGTTATGCTAATTACATTTTCACAATAATTGCATTGTTTCTTTATTGCTGCTTTCAATATTTTCTCTTTGACGGGCAGAGACAAGATATTGGAGTACAAGCAGGGGCCTGCTAGAAGTCTCCCCCCAAAACTCTCAAAAAAATTATAAAAATGACCCTAAACAAATTCTAGAGCAACAGAAGCCACAAAATGAGAGAATGAAGCAAATTTTCAGATCAAGACATTCTTCAAAATAGACAGGAAGGGTTTATGGCAGCAGGCTGGGAGAAGGGCACATTTCGTCTTAGTCTGTGCCAACACAGATGAAGCTGGTGCAGGCTTTAGGAGACTGAATCACTGGCAGCAGCTACGGTTTCTAGACATCTTCATCAACAACACTAGATAGTTATGGAGGTAAGTGGACAGGGTCTTTCTCCTGGCTGGGAGGGGAGCATGGTATGAACACTGCCCTGGCCTCAGCACCAGCACCAGTTACAGGCCAGCAGCAGTCACTGAAGTGTAGGCAGATTCTGGAGAGCCTCACTTAAAATAGCTCAAAATTCAAGTAACTGGCTGTCATCAATGTCTGGAACCCTTGATGTAACAAAAACCTGAAAAATCAAGTAATTGGGAAAATGAACAAACAGGTGGAAAACAAACAGACTATAGATTCTTATTTTCTCAGTGAAGAGGCATTTTTTTACATTATTGGTGATGAGAAAATCAAAACATACAACCAGAAGACAGCAAATCCAAAACTCCTGTATTGAAAGCCTCCTAGCAAAAGATAAATGGATCTCCAGCCACAGAAGAGATCAAAAAAGATTTTGAAAATCAAGTAAGATAAGTGGAGAGAAAATGGGAAGAGAAATGAGTAATGCAAGAAAATGTTGGAAAAAAATGAGTCAACAGTTTGTTAAAGGAAACCCCCAAAATTGCTGAAGAAAATAAGACCTTTAAAATTAGATGACCCTAAAGGGCAAAATAGGTCCAAAAAGCAAATTAGAGGAAAAATACCTTAAAATGTAGAATGGGCAAAATGGAAAAAAGAGGCTGAAAATTTCACTGAAGAATATAATTCCTTAAAATTTTGAATGGAGCAAATGGAACGTAATGATTTTATGATAAATCATGAAATCATAAAACAAATTCAAAAAAATGAATATTTTATATTTATATTTCCTTCAACAATGCTAATACTGAGAAAGGTCTCATGAATTGCAAATATCATTTTTTCAAATAGGAATATAAACAATTCAAATTTATTAAGTTACTTATGGTTTCTCTTTTCTGGTTGCATTTTCATACTTCTCTCTTTTTTAAAAAAAAGTAATTTATTTTTAGTTCTCCAAAATCACTTCCATAGGTCCCAGATTTTCTCACCTTCCCTCCCTCCTCCCTCAGTGGGGTGGCATGCAATCTTATATGAGTTTTACACATGCATTCATATTAATCACATTTTCACATTACTCATGTTGCATAGAAGAATTAAAATGAATGGGAGAAACCATGAGAAAAAACAAACTAAAACAATCCATAACAAGCAAAAAACATTCTGCTTCCTGATTTCATAGTTCTTTCTCTGTAAGTGGATAGCATTTTGCCTCAAGAGTCCCTTAGTAATGTTTCAGGTCCTTGCATTATTGTGAAAGGCTAGGTCTAACAGAGACAATCCTCACACACTGTGGTTGTTACTGTGTAAAATGTTCTGTTTTTCCTCATTGTGCTCAACATCAGTTCATATAATTCCTTCCAGGACTCTATGAAGTCCTCCTGTTCTTCATTTCCACAATGGTATTCCATTGCTTTCATATACCACAACTTGTTCAGCCATTCCCCAATTGATGGACACCCCCTCAATTTCCAGTTTTTGGCCTCCACAAAGGGAGCAGCTCTAAATATTTTTGTACATGTGAGACTTTTTCCCACTTTTATGATCTCTTGGGGACACAGTTTTGGAAGTAATATTTCTGGGTCAAAGTGTATGCACATTTTTGAAACCCTTTGGGCATAGTTCCAAATTGCTTTCCACAATGGTTGGTTCAGCTCACAGCTCCACCAACAAAGAGTTAAGGTTCCAAATCCCCCACATCTTCTCCAACATTTATCACCTTCCTGTTTTCTTATATTAGCCACTTTGATAGGTGGGATAGTTGTTTTGATTTGCATTTCTCTAATCAACAGTGATTTAGAGCATTTTTTCATATGACTATAGATAGTTTTAATTTCTTCCTCAAAAACTGGCTATTCATAGCCTTTGATGGTTTATCAATTGGAGAATGAATTGAATTCTTGTAAATTTGACCCAGTTCTCTATATATTTTAGAAATGAGGCCTTTATCACCAACACTAGTTACAAAAATTCTTTTCCAGTTTTCTATCTCCCTCCTAATCTCTGTTGCATTCGGTTTGTTTATGCAAAAACTTTTCAATTTAATGTAATAAAAATTATCCATTTTGTACTTCATAATGTTCTCAATCACTTGTTTGGTCATAAATTTCTTCATCTAGCTTTCTCCCATTGCATATAGTGCTTGCTGACGGTTTTAGGTAGATGCTGCTTATTATTTTAAGGAAGGTCCATTTATTTCTTTACTCCTCCTTGTTTTCAATATGACTGGCTATTGTATTTTGTCAAAAGATTTTTCTGCATCTTTTGAGATAATTACGTGATTTCTCTTAGTTTTGTTGTTGATATAATCAATAATGGTGATAGTTTTCCTAATATTGAACCCTCCTTGCATTCATAGTATAAATTCTACCTGATCATAATGTGTTATTCTCATGTTAAGTTGCTGTATTCTTTTTGCTACAATCTTACTTAAAATTTTTGCATCTATATTTTCATTACAGAAATTGATCTATAATTTTCTTTCTCTGTTTTGTGTCTTCTCGGTTTACCTATAAAAACCATGTTTGCATCATAAAAGGAATTTGGAAGGAGTCCTTCTTCCCCAATTTTCCCAAATAGTCTGTATAGTATTGGAATTAACTGTTCTTTAAATAGTTGATAGATATTCCTTTACTGCTTGATATATCACACATTTCTTGATTCATGTATTTGAAAGTCAAATGGTTTTCTTGCATCACTCTCATTTCCCTTCCAGATTTTTCCTCTACTTCTCTTACTTGATTTTCAAATTCCTCTTTGATCTCCTCCATGGTCCTTGACCAATTAATAATCCTCTTGGAGTCTTTTCATGTAGGAGCCTTGACTCTACTATCTTCCTGTGATTGTATGCCCTGATCTTCCTTGTCACCAAGGTAAGATTTTGTAGGTTGAGGATTTTTTTTTATGCTGCTTACTCATCTTCCCAGTCAAACTCTTCACTTTCTAACTCTTTGCCTAGACAGAACACTTCTTATAGTGTTGATGGGTGAGTGGGGTAGTGTACTATCTTAGAATTCAGGGATTTTGTACCAGATGCTCTGACTCTTACCATCTCTGCTACCAGAGCCCCAGAATTAGTGTCTGCCATTGCCGCTGCTGCCAAAACTTGTGATGCTGCTGTTCGTGGCTGCCACCATCCCCACTACCCTGCCACTGGGGCTAGACCATGCTAGACAGCCAATTCCTCCCTCTCCCGGAGCCCACAGAACTTTCCTACCCATCTTTTTGGTATCTGTGGACTGAGAAGTGTGGTAACCACCCGAGCTATAATGATTCATTCCTCTGAGGACTGCTCAGACTTTACTGTGCTACACTCCCTGACCTGTATGAAAGACACTTCCTATTGATTAGATTCTAGGTTTTTTTGAGATGAGAATTTGTTTCACTCTCTCATTGTTTGCATTCTTCTGCTCTAGAATATTTTTAGTCATTTTCACAGATATTTGGAGGACTTTGGGGGAGAGTTCAGGGAAGACCCTGCTTTATTTCATTATCTTGGCTCTGTACCCCTCCCTTCACCCTTTAGTCTTTCTATCAGTCCACCTAAACTCAATATCATCCAAGATTAAATAGAAGTTAATTTTTTTGAGGGTTTATGTATAGGCTGTGTTACTTTAATCAAGACCAAACATTTTTATAACTGTTTCTAGCAACGTGACCAGAAAGCATTTAGTTTTCTTTGCCTATACTGAAAGAGTTAGCTGGATATTCAAAAATGGCATACTTACATTTTAAAATCTTTTTTTATATGAGATGAAAATAGTAAAAATCCAATTTTAATATAAGTTCCAATGTGACTCCAATGCAATAGATTTCCTAAGTGCAAGTACATCCCTTAATAGTCAAAAGAAGTAAAACTAACTGGTATTAAAGGTAAGTTCTTGGCTTGAAAACAGAAGTTAATGAAAATAGTGAATCAAAAATAAGTTATCTTGGTGTGTGTCAAAAACCCTACATAACTTGTAGGCCTTGACAGCTTAGGGCTGAAGCATGTAGTATATATCAATGCATTCTTGCAAAAGCAATAAAATGAAAAAATACATATTCCTCCAAATAGTATTTTTCTTTATAATCTAGCCATTATCTTCTAGTAAGACATCTATTTTTAACTTCAAAAGCTGATTATCAAGGTATATAAACTACTCTGTAGACAGAAAATTAGGTCATGGATAAGAAGGAAGTTCATAAAGTATTGTTTCAAAATAAATTCTGTATACTAAAACAAAGTATCAATATGGCAATCCATTACAAAAAAATCCGGATTTAAACTCCATAAACTCACATAACTCTTCCGTAATTGTTTCTTTTTAGGGAAATTGAAGATTCATTAAAAACACCTAAAGACCAAGACATCATTGAACTTACAGAAATGAGATATTATGAAAGTCTAAAATATTTTTTCTTAATTGGCTAAAAAATATTTTAATGATGACTTTATTTTTATTAGATTTCCTTTTTTATTTTTATTTATTTAGTTTTTATTAATTTATTTAACTTTTAACATTCATTTTCACAAAATTTTGGGTTCCAAATTTTCTCCCCATTTGTCCCCTCCCCCATCTCAAAACACCAAGCATTCTAATTGCCCCTATCACCAATCTGCCCTCTCTTCTATCATCCCCTTGTCCCCATCTTCTCTTTTGTCCTGTAAGGCCAGATAGCTTTCTATACCCCTTTACCTGCATTTCTTATTTCCTTGTAGCGAGAACAGTACTCTACAGTTGATCCTAAAACTTTGAGTTCCAACTTCTCTTCATCCCTCCCTCCCCACCCATTCATTTTGGAAGGCAAGTAATTCAATATAGGTCATATCTGTGTAGTTTTGCAAATGACTTCCATAATAGTCGTATTGTGTAAGACTAACTATATTTCCCTCCATCCTATCCTGCTCCCTCATTGCTTCTATTCTCTCTTTTGATCCTGTTCCTCCCCAAGAGGGTTGACTTCCAATTGCTCTCTCTTCCCATTGCCCTCCCTTCCATCATCCACCCCCCCCCCTGCTTATCCCCTTATCCCCCACTTTCCTGTGTTGGGAGATAAGCTTTCATACCAAAATGAGTGTGCATTTTATTCCATCCTTTAGTCAAATGTGATGAGAGTAAACTTCATGTTTTTCTCTCACCTCCCTTCCTTTTCCCATCACTAAAAAGTCTTTTGCTTGCCTATTTTATGAGAGATAATTTGCTCCATTGCATTTCTCCCTTTCTCCTACCAATATATTTCTCTCTCACCACTTAATTTCATTTTTTAAAGATATGATCCCATCCTATTCAATTCACTCTGTGCTTTCTCTCTCTGTGTGTGTGCGTGCGTGTGTGTGTAATCCACCAACTACCCAGATACTGAAAAGTTTCAAGAGTTACAAATATTGTCTTTCCATGTAGGAATGTAAACAGTTCAACTTTAGTGAGTCCCTTGTGACTTCTCTTTGCTGTTTACCTTTTCATACTTCTCTTCATTCTTGTGTTTGAAAGTCAAATTTTCTTTTCAGTTCTGGTCTTTTCATCAAGAATGCTTGAAAGTCCTTGATTTCATTAAAAGACCATTTTTTCCCCTGAAGTATTATACTCAGTTTTGCTGGGTAGGTGATTCTTGTTGTTAGTCCTAGTTCCTTTGACTTCTGGAATATCCTATTCCACACCCTTCGATCCCCTAATATAGAAGCTGCTAGATCTTGTGTTATCCTGATTGTATTTCCACAATACTTGAATTGTTTCTTTCTAGCTGCTTGAAAAATTTTCTCCTTGACCAGGGAACTCTGGAATTTGGCCACAATGTTCCTAGGAATTTCTCTTTTTGGATCTCTTTCAGGCAGTGATCTGTGGATTCCTTGAATACTTATTTTGCCCTCTGGTTCTAGAATATTAGGGCAGTTTTCCTTGATAATTTCATGAAAGATGATGTCTAGGCTCTTTTTCTCATCATGGCTTTCTGGTAGTCCCATAATTTTCAAATTGTCTCTCCTGGATCTATTTTCCAGGTCAGTTGTTTTTCCAATGAGATATTTCACATTATCTTCCATTTTTTCATTCTTTTGATTTTGTTTTGTGATTTCTTGGTTTCTCACAAAGTCATTAGCCTCCATCTCTTCCATTCTAATTTTGAAAGAACTATTTTCTTCAATGAGCTTTTGAACCTCCTTTTCCATTTGGCTAATTCTCCTTTTGAAAGCATTCTTCTCCTCATTGGCTTTTTGAACCTCTTTTGCCAATTGAGTTAGCCTATTTTTTAAGGTGTTATTTTCTTCAGCATTTTTTGGGGGTCTCCTTTAGGAAGGTGTTGACCTGCTTTTTATGCTTTTCTTGCATGTATCTCATTTCACTTCCCAGTTTTTCCTCCACCTCTCTTACTTGATTTTCAAAATCCTTTTTGAGCTCTTCCATGGCCTGAGCCCATGGTATATTTATTTTGGATGTGTGGCATACAGAAGCCTTGACTTTTATGTCTTTCCCTGATGGTAAGCATTGTTCTTCCTCATCAGAAAGGAAGGGAGAACTTATCTGTTCACCAAGAAAGTAACCTTCTATAGTCTTATTTTTTTTCCCTTTTCTGGGCATTTTCTCAGCCAGTGACTTGACTTCTGAATTGACTCTTCATCCTCACTTGGCCTCCATATCTGCCCAGCCAGGGCTTGGGATCTGAGATTCAAATGCTTCTCCCCAGCCTCAGGGCTTTCAGTGGGGTGGGGCTGCTGTTCAGTGTGAGATTAAGTTCAGGTGCTCAGGTGGGGGCAGAGCCACCTCATGGGCTCAGTTCCCTCAGAGGGTTTATGCAGAGCCCTTCAACAATGGATCTGGGCTCCTGCCTGCTTGGGGAGCCCATGTCAGTTGCTGTTCCACTGCTGCCTCCCGAGGGGACCCGACACATGGGGACACCCCACTCCCCTCTCGACCAGCCAAAGAGACCCTCTCACTACCCTTGTCACCTGTGGGTGGAGAGACCTGCGCAGCAGCTGGAGATTCTGTCCCTGAAGCCTGCTCAGATCTGCTCCCCTTGGCATCATGCAGCAAAGGCAGCGCTGGGCTCCGCTCTGCGTCCAGTGCACGACAGACCTTTCACATCAGGTTTTCAGGGCTCCCTGGAACAGAAATCTCATCCACTCCATTGTTCTGTGGCTTCTGCTGCTCCAAAATTTGTTGGGAGTTCTTCTTCACAGATATTTTATGAGCTGTGGGTTCGGAGCTATCATCTGTGTGTCTTTCTACTCCGCCGTCTTGGCTCCTCCACGATTTCCTTTTTTTTTAATTAAAAGCATTATTTTTCTCTATTCCATCTGCCTTAAAACACAGTGAAAAGAGAAGAAAAACAAAAAGTAAGCATACAGAAAAAAAAAATCTTGTAATTTTTGTAACACAAATGCTGAATGAAGCAAAATAAATTCTTAAACTGGCATTGCCAAAAACAACCCTGAAATTCTGTGCATTTAGTCCATTAACTAATAATTCCGTGGAGATAAGCATTCTTTAGCATTATTCCTCTGAAAAAAATTTAAGAAAACTTGTGTGAATTGATGCAGATTAAAATGAGCAAAATCAAAATGATAATTTAAATTGATTTAGAATAGAAAGGAACACGAAATTGTGGAAGAGACTTAAAATATTAATGCATAATTCAATGAAGAAATCTATCAAAAAAGCACATATTGCCTTAATGTATTCTAATAGCCCCTGCACATGAGTGTGGTTGAAGCATGGCATCCCTGTGATATGGAAAATGCACAAAAAATCTTTCATCCTGCCTTAATAATAGAGAGGACGTCTGAAATGGTACTTATTTTTCTTTTATGGGGTAATTACAATATCCTATTGAAAAATTTGGGTTAAATATTTGGTAATAGGCTTTATATTATCTTCTGGTTTCACATGCCTGCAACTTCCACAAATGTACACCTTCTCATTTACTTTCTTATGTAAACCTGCAATATACCAAAGCCATGGTAGGGGAAGTCACAATATAGGTAGGATAATTTTATTCTTTGAAATGCAATTTTGCACAAAGAGAAAGGGAAAAATATCTTTCTTGCCCATCAGTCTCATGAAGCACGTTTAACTACCAGTAACATTATGGGAGTCAAACAGAACAGCTTCACCCAAATTCACTGGGCAAAATGAGTTAAGAAGAGGTATTTGACAGAGAAGTGGATGAATTAAATACAAAGTAAGCCAAAAAATCATAAGAACCATGTGGTATAATGGATAGAACACTGAATTTGGAGATTAAAGTCAGGAACACATGAGTTGTATTTGGCCTTTGATTCTGACTTGTTATATTACCTGGAAAAAGTTACATAGCTTCTTTGTATCTTATTCAATTTAATTGTCAAATGACGTATTTGGCTTTTATGATTGCTAAGGTATATTGTTATAATGACATTTGATCCTGTGATTTTTTCTTTATTTTTAGTTTATACTTTATTTATTTTCATATTCTTTGTAATTGAGTTTCAAATCCTTTTTTTCTGTCCATTCCCTTGCACAAAAATTGAGTATACAAACAATATGAAAATGATTTATCAAAATGATGTAATGCAAAAAATAAGTACACATTACTTAAGTAGCAATAAAAGGGAAGAAAAGTAAAGTGAAAAAAAAATTCAATTTCACCTAAGAGTTGATCAGGTCTCCTTCTGGAGCTTGAAAATTTTTTTCATCATGAGTCTCTTGTATATTTGAGAAATGAGACCCTTATCAGAGAATCTATACCTATTCATTTATCTATCTACCTATCTATCTATCTATCATCTATCTATCTATCTATCTATCTATCTATCTATCTATCTATCTATCTATCTATCATCTATCTATCTACCTATCTATCTACACATATGTTGCTTCATTGTCTATCATATCTTTTAGCAAAATGCAGCTTCAGTGATTATGTATGCTAATTACATCTATTTTTGCTTTTTTCTTTATGTTAAATCATGATTGCTACTTCTGCATGCTTTTATTCTCAGTTGAACAGTCATAGATTCTGCTACAAACCTTTATTTTTAATCCTTTATTTTCCCATTTCAAGGTTAAACTATATGTAGGGGGATTCTGGTTTCTAACCCATTCTCCTACACATTTATGTTTTACAGGTAAATTCACCTCACTGATATTCTCAATTATGATAACTAACTTCATTTCTCTCCATCCTATTTTTTCTTCTTCTTCTTCTTTCTTTTTATATTTTTCCTTCTCAAAAGTCTATTTTGTTCTTGACCACTGACTCCCTTAAACTGCCTAACTTTTTATCTTTTCTCATTTTCTCTTATCCCTTCAATTCCCTATTCTTTTGTTGGGTAACATAGATTTCTAAATTCAACTGAGCTTGTGTATGTGTGTATGTCTATTTCTATTTCCATGTCTATATCTACATCTATATCTGTATCTATGTATGGATATGTATATGTACACTCACTCTTTGAATCAATTCTGAGGAGAGGTTTATGTGCTGCCCACCATCATGCTCACTATTTCCCCTTCAGTATAAAAGATTTTCCTTGCATGCTTTTTTCTTACCTGAGATAATTTCCCTCATTATTTCTTTCTCTTCTCACTTCTTCTAGTACATCCATCTTTTTCACCATTTCACTATATCTTCACTTCTTTCCAACAAAATTGATTAAAATCCATGTCCTCTTTAACTCTCATTGACTTTCCCAATAATAATAAAGTTATTAGAAACTTTATATATCGCTATGTATAATTTTTTCCCATATTAGAATGTAGAAAGTTTAACCTTACTAAAACTCTTCTGATTTCTCTTTCATATTTACCTTTATATGCCTTATAGTTACCTTTTTATTTACTTTATATATAAAGTAAATTTTATCATTGACATTTTGCACCTCTTTCTTTTGGACTAATTATGTTTTTTTTTAAGGTTTTATTTTCTTCAATTTTTTTATCCCTTTTTTACCAAGTCATTAATTATCTTTTCATAATTTTCTCCCTTTCCTTTCATTTCTTTACCTTTATTTTTATCTATGGCATTTGATTTTGAAAAAAAAATAATTTTTAGCTCTTGTAGGAATTATTGTTAGTTTTTTGTTGAATTTGAGGTTTTGCTCATAGTTATTTCTATATCATTGTCTTCTGAGATTTTTCTTCATTTTCCTTGTCACCATAATAGATTTTAATGTTCAACCTCTTTTTTTTTTTTCCTTTTTGCTTTGTCTAGTGTTTTTTTTGACTTGGCACTTAAAGCTGGGCTTTGCTCACTTTTAGCTAGAGAAGCACTGTTCCGAGATTTTGGCTTTTTCACATTGGTATTTTCAAAGCTAACTCTGGGGTCTACATTTTTTGTTGCTTTCAAGGTGATGAGATTCGTTCAGGAACAGTTGTGGTCACTGCTCTCTTGGGTTGCACTCTAATCTTTACTCAGAAACAGTTGCTAATTCCCTACAGCCATAAGAGTAAGGCTTGCTCTCAATCTAGGAATTATGACCAGGTCCCCTACTCATCTACAACTCACTACAAGTTCTAGTATTCCTCTCTGCCAGGGAGCTGAACACAGAGCCATTACCTCTTTGTGACCAACTGGAAACATTTTTCTCCACACTGTAAATGTGATCCAGAATTGAACAATAAGCTTGCCAAATAGTATCAGGTCCTATGCCCAGTGGCTGTTCAGGGTACTCTGTAATCTCTTTCTAATGTGTTTTCCAAACCTCTTTCTGTCTCTGAGCTGACATCTTCTAATATTGATACCAATGCTGCCTTCAAGGCTCAAGGTTGGTGATCCTGCTTAACTCCGTGCCAACCCCCCAATTTCTTGTCTACAGAGCTCTCCTGTCAAATTATTACGTGCTTGTTTGGGAAAACAATTTTGCCTCAATTTTGTTTTTGTTATTGTTTTTGGTTATGTCATTCAAGAAGTCAATTGGACACTTTATAGTGGTGAATGTTGGGAAAGTACAGTTGGATTGCCATCTCCCTGTTGCCATCTTGATTCAGCCCCAATCCTATGACTTTTGAAGGCTGGCTGGGTACACTATGTGTCAGACTCACAAAAAAATCTGAAATGGTCCATTTTACTATAGCCTAAAAGAGTTTATATCACTCCCATTTGGTGAAGAGGTCACATCACAAAGAAAAACCACCAGGTACTTATGTTGTGTGTATTATAACAAGAAAGACACAATGTCAGAATAGAGGGAACCAATATATCATAATGCAGGAAAAAAAGAAGTGTAGTCTGATTATTGGCCCCATCCTCTTTTTTGAGTTTTGTAAGTTCCTGACTTTAATTTGGGTCTAACTATGAGCAAACTTCTGGTGGACTTTGTGCCTATCACATACCTGGAAAGTTCCATTTGCTTTCTGTTGCAGAATTGTAGGCTCCCCTTTGGCCAGGTATTCTCATCTTGTTTCTTTCTCTATAGACTAGGGAAGACATCAGAAATGAAACTCTACTTTGCTCCTGAGGTCTGAACCAAATCATTGTTGTAGTTGCTGCTGCTGGTTTATGAACTTTCTCCTCTCTTTGTACATGGCCCAGAGCCTCTCTACCCTTACTATCACTATCTTGTATGTTTCCTTCTTATCTACTCATAGTACAGATATGAGGGTGCCCTGATATGCAAAAAAAAAAACCCAAACAAAAAAAAGAAAACACTTCTTGCCTTGCAAATGTATATCCTTTCCTTGGGAGTTGGAATGCTTAGTGCTATATTCTGTTGACCTAACTAGTCTCCAAAGCCTATGTATCACCCTCGCTTTCTCCCTATTCTGAGCTAAGCTGGAGAAAGGATTAATTGTAATCTTTTTTTCTAGATTTCCAATCAGCCTTTTGTCTCATACATTTTCTAGATCTATTAGAAGTTTGTGGAGAGAAGGTCACTCCACTAATTATAGTTGCTTTGCCATCTTGGCGTACTCTTATGAAATACCTTTCAAAGGTTCTATTTGAAGGAGGAAATGACTGTGTCTAAAATAATTTATGTAAGATGATTTTAAGGTACAGCATCCATTGAGTATGGGGATGGAAACATTTGGAGTAATTCTCTTATAGGTGAAAGTAGGCTCCGTTTACCAACAAAGCATCACTCATCACAAGTTCAGTAAAGAAAAGAAGGTTAAGAGGATTATCATATTGGTGTGCTTGTATGTCCTTGTATGTTTTAAAAAACAACGATATAAAATTTAAAAGCTTTTTCTATTTTATTTCAGTGTACTCATCATAATTTCCATAATGAAGATATAAAGAAAAATAGTGGTAAGAATGTTAACTTTCACATTGAGAGGCTTGTGTTTGAATGTCAACAAAGATACCAGCTATGTGACCATAAACAAGTAATTTACAAATCAGAGACTTAGTTTTCTTATTGAAAAATAAAGAATATCAACTCATAAAGGGATATTGTTGTGAGAAATGAATTTTGAGAACCTTAAAACGGTATATACATGTACATGATTATTATAGGAGTATTGGATTTGAGCCAGGAAGGGACATTAGAGAACATCTAATCCAACTCTTTCATTTTTCACATAAAAAACAAAACAAAACAAAGGCACAGACGTGTTCAATAATTTTCTCAAGATCAGTGTAAAAGATGGGGAATTTGTGGACAACTTTATAAGGGAAGATAGCAAGGGGGAGAAAAGTGTCTCTCAGACTACTGTCTGGCTGATGGTAGTAAAATTATATGCAACAAGTAATAAGATATAATTGAGTGAACTAAACCATGATAACTTCATTATGTGCAATTGCCTAAAGACCTACATTCATTGTATATGGATTTAAGTGGATCATGTCATGTTCTCAAAATCAAATTTCAGTGTACTTTATACATTCACAATAAATAATTTGTTTTTTTAATAAAATTGTTAATGATTTTGGAGGGATATATGACCTGAGTTTCTCTTCTAGGGAAAAAGATTCAAATACAGAATTTTCCTGGATATGATTTAAAAACTATTAAGTCTTTCTGTATAACATATAAGTATGTATGATAGATGAAGGATTTCATTAAAGAGTTTATTGGTCCCCATCTGCATGTTTTATCTTTTTAGATCACAAAACTAAGCATGCTTAAATGCTTCTACTAAGATTACTAAGATAACTAGCTATAAAGCACTGAGAGTTAATTGATTGGTAGTTTTAGGTGCTTCAGCAACAATACAAGTCAGTTGGAAACAGTTCTTTTAAATGTTCTATGGACTAGAGGTACCAGACTCATAGTTACAAACCTCCCAAATGCTATCAGAACAAGATTAGAATGTAATGCAATTAGGACATATTTAACAACAGAAATAAAAAGAAAATGTAGTATAGATAATGCCGTTTGTGGTTTTCTATGTCAAATATGTAGCCATTAGGAATCCATTTCTGAGTGTGACTATTGCTCTAAATTTTCTCCAGTCTTTTGCATCACTGTCATAGTCAAATGGGTTCAGTAAAGTACTATATGTCCACTTATCTTTTGTGGTATAGAATGCAGATTTGCACCATACAACTAAAATGAGAAATTCTGGTACATGATAGACACATCATAATATATTATGTTGATAGCAAATTAAGAAACACATTTTTTTTAAGTAACATCTATGCTATGTGCAGACCTTTGGGAAGGTAGAAAACTTAGATAATATGTTGTTCTTTCAAGAGAGGGGCTTAAGATATCAAAATACAGCTAGCTATAAAATACACTATTATATGAAAGTGCATAGAAAGTTACAAAACCAAGTGTTGTGTGAGGTCCTTAGGAAAGGACCATATCAGGAAAGGCTCGCTAGAGGAGTTGACACTCTAGATGAAATTTAAAGGATATGTAGGTGTTTTAGAGGTAAAATATTTTCCAGGAATGTATTCTAGGCATAGGGAAACATCAGAAAACAAATACACCAGATTCTTATTTTAAAATGACATATTTGACTAAAGTAGAAATATTTTTTTCTGATAATTTAACACATTTCAATTCTATATAATCAGCAAACACTTACAGAGCATCTAGTATTTTCAAGGATAGCTCCCATTCTGAGACTGCTTCTCAAATTTTTGATTCACAGGTTTTAGCTTGAATACCCAGAAAACAACTGCTATCTGAGTTTTAAGGTACTCTATGGGTCCACATAGTGAAAAGGATAGCTCATAATGGACCAATGTTAGTTGTCTTCAATGGAAAGTAGACATGATCAGATAAAAACTGCAGCATTAATTGAGACAGCATAATAGGAATAGTAACTCTAAAATATTTCTCCTCCAATCTCAACAAATATGAGACTCACTCTCTCACAAATATGCTACATACACATAGGTAAATTTTCAAGAAGTAAGTTTTCCATGCAAGAATTCCTTCCTAGAATTTCTTGTGAAACATTTTTCCCTGAATCCCCAAACCCTAAGAAACATCATGTAAAATTTAAGAAGACATGTGGGGATTCTGTGAGAATGGCAGGCAAACAGGCAATGGAGGCACTGTACTAGGAAGAAACACTGACATACAATGTCCTAGGTTGAGGTTTCAACACTTCTCAGAACCTGACCAAGAATTCATGAGAAAGACGTTGTTATACAATCAGTTACTCTTGTTTTTAACTGTTACCATGAGATGAGTGTCAACACAGTGACTCCTGCTAACAGTGAATCAAATTTGCAAATAAAATTAATATTAATATGGTTAGACATATAGCATACAGACCTCTGAGTAGTATTCCAAGAAATGAGTTTTAAAATCAAAGTAAGTTCTTAAGTTGGCCATTTCTAAAGGATTCTACACAGTACTGCCAACTTTACTAGAAATTGGAATAATAGATGATTTGAACGCTACTAAATAGTGGCTCTTCTAGATTTTGAATATTCACTGTGGATTGCAATTCTCTGTAAACACTACTATACTTAATATTTCTTATGTATTAAACATATTTTAGATATCTCTAATAATGCAAGAAGAGTATGAAGAATGTTGTAACTATTATAAAAAGATAAGAGAAATCAGGTCATTACCAGATTATTTTAAATCATTGTCACAATATACTGATTCATAATAATTTAATAAGATGCATTTATTATTGAAAGTTTTCTTACAAAAATTATAAAAAAAAACTTCTTTGCATAGTTCAATTACAGAAAAAAGTTTCACTATATCATTATGACTCAGCACATAGATGATGCAGTGGATGGAGTGCTGGGCCTGGAATCAGGAAGACTTCATCTTCCTAAGTTCAAATCTGACCCTAGACACTTACTAGCTGTGTGACCCTGGGAAAGTCATTTAACCTCTGTTTCCTCATCTATAATATGAGCTGAACAAACCATTCCAATATATGTGACAAAAAATAATTTAAATGCGATCACAGAGTTGGACATGACTGAAAACAATGGAATAACAACAAAGAAAAGTACTTTGGTGAACCACCCATTACAGCTTAAAACATATAAATCGAATGTTATGGGAAAAAAAAGAACAATTTATTTCAGGAATTTTAATTTCTCAATACTCAAACCAAAGGATTAATGTGTATCACATATTTTGAAACCCTACAGTGTCATTTCTCATGGTCCTTATGCAGGTTATGTCAAGATTCAGCAATTTTACTGGGTTGGTTTCTCACCTAGATTCATCTCATCCTATTCTTCTTTGAAACTCAATTCCAAAAAGTCAGGACTACTTCTCACTTGAATTCATACCTGGCTATCTTCTTTCACAGGAGTCATACTATAAAAGGCTATTTGATTCTCTGGCCATGCCCTATCCTCCTGTTCATTACAGTATCTAATACTGGGGAAATTCTTTCCCTGAAAGATATTATGGATGCTGACTAGAAAGGAGAAGAATGAACAACTAAATTTAGAATGTGTTATATTTACTTATTATGCTGTCACTTGTCACTTTATGATGTTAGAGCCGCAAAGGAAAACAAAGAATGATCTCCTATCAAGTTCTGGGTCTTCGTCCAGAGATGTGTTTTTTCTCTTGCCAGGTATGACATCCTCAGAGCTCTCCTGAGTTAATTAACTTTTAGAGAAAGTGATGATTTTTTGAAATACTCATCAGTAGCACAATCCATCTAGAACTAGCTCATGGCAAATTGTCCTCTCATTCCATAACAGACACTTTATTTACCCTTTGGAAAGGGGCAACAAAAAGCAAACACTTCTTTGAATTTTGTTGAAGCATAGGCTGTGGGGAAAGCAATTAATTCAGGTTGCACTAAAGAACTTTCTCCAACCAAGTACACAGAAATGAAGAAAGTTCATAAAGGTATACTTCGATGCCATTGCAGGTTCAATTCCAGACCAACTCCAATAAAGTGATAATCACACGATCTCTTTTTGTTTCTCATTACATGCTGAAGTTATATTTACACAATACTATACTCTATCAAGTATGTGATATTATGTCTAAACATGTACTTACCTTAATCAAAATGTTTTGTTGCTTAAAAAGGCTAACCATCATTTGAGCCTTCAACACGTTATAATCCTCTTACTGGTGGAGGGTCTTGCTTTGATCTTCATGGCTGATCAAGTTGCTGTGGCAATTTCTTAAAATAAGACAAAAGTGAAGTTTGTTGCTTGATTGACTCTTTTTTTTCCCCCCTTGAACATTTAAAGGGCATTATAAAGTTATTTACAAACCTGATTTCAATATTGTTGTGTTTCAGGGAATAGGGGAGAATAACCAGTTGATGGAGCAGTCAGATCACAAACATTATTGATTATATTCTCTGTCATATGTAAGTTTGATTCATGGAGCTCCAAAACAATTATAAGCATCACATCAAAACCACTGATCACAATCACAAATCACCAAAATGGATATAATAATAATGAAAAAGATTGATATATTGCAAAAATTGCCAAAATATGACACAAAGGCATAATATGAACACATACTATTGGAAAAACAGTACTGATAGATTTCCTTCATTGCAGGGTTGAAACACAGTCTCAATTTTCAAAAAAAATGCACTATCTGTGAAACGCAATAAAGCGAAGTGAAATAAAAAATGAGATATTCCTGGACTCCCCCAATCTGATTACTGTAAATGACCTCAGAGGTTTCCTAGAACAACCCATCCACAATTGTACAACCCCACTGTCACACCTACAGCAAGTGATTTCTTTGTCTCAATCTCTAATTAAGAAATACTTGACTCAGGAGTCAGTTCATTTTGACTTCGTTGATAATTTTGTTAGAAATTTTCTTAGCTACTACCTAAATCAAGTTCTTTTCAACTACCATTTTACAAACTTTTTGTTTTAAAGGCTCACACAGTTTAAAATGAACCTTTAAAATCTTTTGACATAGTAAGGAAGTTGCAGTACTTCACAAGAAAATTTTGACATAAGCACTCTTTCCTACTGACTTACTGGAAAAAATGTTTAATATGTCTAATTATGAGAGAGAGAGAGAGACAGAGAGAGAGAGAGAGAGAGAGACAGAGACAGAGACAGAGACAGAGACAGAGACACAGACAGAGAGAGAGAGAGAGAGAGAGAGAGAGAGAGAGAGAGAGAGAGAGAGAGAGATTGCACAAAGGTCTTGAGAAAGTATCTTTCATTGATTTTTGAGTTGTGTATGTAATGCTATTTGAAAACTGTAAGCACAACATTCTTATAACAGAAGAGATTCTGAACTATCTAAACATTATGTTAACCTTCAGGATGCAGGAAGGATATGTTGAAAATCAGTTCCTCTACTTCATTCTTTGGTTCCATTAGTAAATGTATCATCTTGGAACAAATCTATTAAAGGCAGACAAAGCAATGAATTGTGTTGATATTGACGATTTGCCAATCTCTTTCCAGCACTCTATAAATCTCTAAATAAAAGGTTCTTGGGGAATTGGAGAGATATCTTTTGGAGTTGTTATTTTTATCATATCTTCAGTAAAATTTTACCAAGGGTTGGATATACATAAATATTAACATCAAATTTATTTATACTTTATTAGGGATTCATGTAGTGAATCACACTGATCTAAGCAGACTTCACAGGAGGCTTATTTTATAGATAGCTATGAATATGGCTGTAAATGGAGTCTAGATGAAGATGATTTATAGACATATACCAGCTGAGAAACATTCTGCTCCGTGAAGGAAATATTTAACAAGAATGTGTAGTTGTGTTGTAAAATGTAACAGTGCTAAATTGTATGCTCGTGATAAGCCACAGTCCTTAAGCATTAAATATATCTTGGTTGTGATTATTTCAAAGTAAAATTGTAAGTACGTAGTTACTACATACATCAAGAACCCTGACTTATAAATGTGTATTACTTAAATTGTAATATTAACAAATGATACTATCATCTGTTTCCATATCAGTTTATATGTCGAAGGTAAGAACAAAGAGAGAGATTGCCATTTTAAACTGTCTCATGGTTGTTTGCTGTTATTTAAATATAGAAAAGTTAGATTCAGGGGACAGGAGATGTGTCCTTTATTTCTGGTTCTTAAGACTAGTCAGTATCAAATTGGAACATTTCTTTAGAGCTAAGGGTCTATAGAGGACAAGTAGTCTCACTACTTTGTTTTACAGGTTAAATTGAAGCCTGGAGACATTAACAAATGCTCAAAGCTATACCACATGTGAGAGTGCCAGGATTTACATCCAAGATGTTTAACTCAAAACTCACATTTTTTTCCACCTCAGTTTCTAGAAATGGCCCTGGTATCATTGTTAAAAACATCTTTGTCAACAGAGGCCCCAAAGACCTTCCTTGTCTCCTCAGAAATGATGCAGAGTGATGTGGTTTGCTTATAGTATAAACCTTCTAAGTTTCATATTTTTGTGAAGGCCTACTTCGTTAAAGATTAAAAATAAAATCATCCAGTCATTTATTTTGTTGTTGTTGCTTATTTTCCTCTACTTTTACAAATGATCTTTTGGGGAGCTATGTCTCTCTGTATGTATGTGTGTGTGTGTATACATATATATATGCACACATATGTGTGTATATGTATACATATGTGTTTGTGTGAATAAAATTTTACATCACCAATATTTACTATACATTCATTATTATAATTATAATTCATTCTGATTACTTCTCCAAGTCTATAACTGAAGTTAAATCATTTCAATGAACAACAGAGCACCATACTAGTATGTACAGATGGCTCTAGTGCTTCTGGCACTTAAACTTTAGAAATATTATCAAACTTGGCAGTTTGTTTTCAATTTTTTGGTTATTGAAATTTTTCCTCTTTTTAAAAGTTTTAATAGTATTTTATTTTTCTCAGTTAAATATCAGTACAATTTTTAGCATTCATTTTTTATAAGATTTAGAGTTAGAAATTTTACCCCCTTCCTCCACTGCCTTCTTTCTAAAATGGTGGGCAGGAGCAGAGTCAAGATAGTAGAGTAGAAAGACGGACCTGCAGAAGTTCTCCCCATAGCCCATAAAAGACCTGTAAAAAATGACTCTAAACAAATTCTAAAGCAGCAGACATAACAAAACGACAGAGGAAAAGAGATTTCCAGCACAAGACAGCCTGAAATCCTGACAGGAAAGGTCTATAGCACAGGTAGAAGAGCATAACGATGCCCAGCCTTGGCCATGCAGCACATCAGGGACAGAACCAGAGTAGACTTCAGGGAACCAACAGCAGCAGCAGTTCGCAGCAGTTCCCAGATAGCTCTTTCATATGGGTAAAAAGGAAACGTGGTCGGGCTCCACCAGCAACAAGCACTACAGTGGCAGCGTCCATTTTTGGATCCCCCAGCTTAATGATCCTGGGGGAATTGAGCAGCTGATCTTGGTCTCAGCCCTAAGTGGCTGTTTTGGGGTGAGGAGGAGCTCTGACTGGTGGAGGTGGGAGAGGCTCTGGAAAGAGAATCCTACTTGCAGATCCTGGGCAGAAGAGTGCTTGTGGTTGCTCCCAGACCAGAGTGCAGTCCAGGAGAGGAGTAAACTCCTCTCTCTTGATTGTGCCACCTTGAAGGAACTGAGGACTTACAGGTTCTCAGAGTACACCCTCCTCCTCACAAAAAACTCAAAGGTCAAGTAACTGACTGGGAAAATTCCCGCAATAGGAAAAAAAAATAAGACTATAGAAGGCTGCTTTCTTGGTGAACAGGTATTTTCTTCCTTTCCAATGAGAAAGAACAATGCATACCATCAGAAGAAGACCTAAAAGTCAAGGCTTCTGCATCCAAAATATTCAAAATAAATATACAATAGTCTCAGGTCACAGTAGAGTGCAAAAAGATTTTGAAAATCAAGTAAGAGAGGTAGAGGAAAAATTGGAAAGAGAAATGAGAGCAATGTAAGAAAATCATGAAAAGCAAGTCAACAGCTTGCTGAAGGAGATGGAAAAAAGTGCTGAAGAAAATAAAGCCTTTAAAAATAGAATAAATCAAATGGCAAAAGAGGCCCCAAAAGTCAATTAGGAGAAGACTGCTTAAAAAAGTAGACTTAGACAAATGGAAAAGGACGTTCAAAAGTTCACTGAAGAAAATCGTTCTTTAAAAATTAGAATGGAGCAGATGGAAGCTAATAACTTTTTGAGAAACCAATAAATTACAAAACAAAATCAAAGGAATGAAAAAAAGAGCATAATGTGAAATATCTCATTGGAAAAACAACTGATATGGAAAATAGATGCAGAAGAGACAATTTAAAAATCATGGGACTACCTGTAATCCATGATTAAAAGAGAAAACAGCAACAACAACAAAAAAACCTAGACATCAACTTTCATGAATTGCCAAGGAAAACTGTCCTGATTTTCTAGAGCCAGAGGGTAAAATAAAAATTGAAAGAATCGACCAATCACCTCCTCAAAGAGATCTGAAAAGAGAAACTCCTAGGAATAATGAAGTCAAATTTCAGAGTTCCTAAGTCAAGGAGAAAATATTCCAAGCAGCTAGAAAGAAACAATTCAGGTAGTGTGGAAATACAACCAGGATAACACATTGTCTGGCAGCTTCTACATTAAGGCATCAAAAGGCTTGGAATATGATTCTCCAGAAGTGAAAGAAACTGGGATTAAAACCAAGAATCACTTACCCAGCAAAACTGAGTAAAATACTTCAGGGTAACAAATGGTCATTCAATGAAATAGAGGACTTTCAAGCATTCTTGATGAAAGACCAGAACGGAATAGAAAATTTGACTTTCAAACACAAGAATTAAGAGAAGCATGAAAAGTTAAGCAGGAAAGAAATCATGAGGAATTTCCTAAAGTTGAACTGTTTGCATTCCTAAATGGAAAGACAATAAAGATAATATTTGTAACTCTTTAGACTTTTTCTCAGTATTAGGGTAGTAGGAGGGATTACACACACACACACACACACACACACACACACACACACACATAGAGAGACAGAGAAAGACAGAGAGACAGAGACAGAGACAGAGAGTTGAATAGGAAGGGATGATATCTAAAAAAATAAAATTAAGGATTGAGAAAGGAATATATAGGGAGGAGAAAGGGAGAAATGGAATGAGGCAAATTATGTCTCATAAAAGAGGCAAGAAAAAGCTTTTTTCAATGTAACAGAAAACAGCTTAAGGAGGGAATAACATGCACACTCAATTTGGTATGAAAATCTATCTTATGCTAGAGGAAAGTAGGGGAGAAGAAGATAAGTGGAGGTAGGAGGATGATAGAAAGGAGGGCAAATGGGAGGAGGGAGTAATTAGAAGTAAACACTTTTGAAGAGGGACAAAGTCAAAAGAGAGAATAGAATAAACGGGGGGCAGGATAGGATGAAAGGAAATATAGTTAGTCTTTCACAACATGACTATTATGAAAGTCTTTTGCAAAATTACACATATATAGCATTTCTTGAATTGCTTACCTTCTCTGAGGATGGATGGAGAGGGATGGAAAGAAATTGGAACTCAAAGTTTTAGGAAAAAATGTTGAGAAATGTTTTTGAATGCAACTGGGAAATAAGAAATACTGATATTGGGGTATGGAAACTATCTTGCCCTAAAAGAAAAGGCTGAAGATGGGATAAGGGAAGGGAGGGGTGTGATAGAAGGGAGGGGAGATTGGGGAAAGGGGTAACCAGAACACATGGTGGTTTGTGGTGAGTTGAGGGGGAGATGGGAAGAAAATTTGGAACTCAAAATTTTGTGGAAATGAATGTTGACAACTAAAAATAAATAAATGACCCTAAAATGATTAGTTACCCTTTATAATAAATATATAAACATATAAAAATAGTGGGCAATTTACTATAGGTTAAACATGAGAATCATGTAAAACATATTTCCATATTAGCCACAATAGTGAAAGAAAAATCGTATAAAAAATGAAAAGGAATAAAGCAAATGAAAAAAATTATTTAATCTACATTCATTCTATCGTGCTTTATCTGGATTTGGACAGCATTTTTCTTTATGAGTCCACTGTACTCGTCTTAGATCCTTGTGTTGCTGAGAAGAACCACATCATTTATAGTACATCATCACACAACGTTGCTGATAAAGTGAGCAATGTTTTCCTGGTTCTTATCATTTCACTTTGAATCAGTTCATATAAGTCTTTTCAGTTTTTTTTCTGAAATCTGCCTGTTCATCACTTCGTATTACATTCATGTACCACAGAGTGTGGAACCATTTCCTAATTGATACATTTCTCCTCAGTTTCCAATATTTCCACTTGAAAAGTGGTGCTATAAATATTTTTGCACATGTTTGTCTCCTTTCCTTTTCTACAAACCGTTTGGGATACAGACCTAGTAGCTGAATTGCTGGATCAAAGATTATGCAAAGTTTCATAGCTCTTTGGTGATAGTTCCAAAGTGTTTTCCAGAATAGTTGCATCAGTTCACAAGTCCAGCAACAGTGCATTTGTGTATCAATTTCCCCACATCCTCTCCAAAATTTATCGTCTTCCATTTTTGTCATTTTAGTCAGTCTGATACGTATGAGGTGGTAACACAGAGTTGCTTCAATTAACATTTCACTAATCAAAAGTGGTTCAGAGCACTTCTATATTAACCTATAGATAGTTTTGATATCTTCTCCTGAAAACTGCCTTACATACCCTTACACATCAAATGAGAAATGATGTACAATTTTATAAATTTAGAAATACATAAATTTCTTTGTATACTTGAGAAATGAGGCCTTTATTAGAGACACTTCCTGTAAGGTTTGTTTCCCAGTTTTCTATTTTTCTTCTAATCTTGATTGCATTGATTTGGTTTGTACAAAAGTTTTTTTTTTAATGTAACATAATCAAAATTATCTATTTCATATTTCATAATTCTCTCTATCTCTTGTTTGTTCATGAATTGCTCCTTTCTCCATAAATCTGAAAGGTAGACTATCCCTTGCTCTTCTCATTTGCTTAAGGTGTCACTGTTTTTGACTTTATCTTGGTATGTGGTGCAAGATGTTGGTATATCACTAGTTTGTGCTCTATTGTTTTCCATGCTGGCATAGATGGGACTGGAGAAGGTTTCAGGGTGCTACATTACAAGGAGCTGCTGTGGTTTTCGGATTTCTCAACAACAAATGAAAAAGGCAGCTTCAAAGATCAGTGAGAAAGCACTTTCACCTGAGTGAGACGGGAGTTTTGTCAGGTCCCAACCCCAGCCCCAGCTCCAAGGCAGCAAAACCACTTCCACAGCAGCAACAGCTTCTGAAGCTCTCATTCTGAAGATGGTGAGGGAATCTGTCCACTGATCTGACTCTCAGTCCTGAGTGGCAGTCCTGGAGTGTGGTGGAGAACTGGCATGGCAGAGCTGGTGGTGCTTGTGCAGAAGAAATCCTATTTGCAGTTCCACAGCAGAAAAGAATGCTTGTGGTTGCTCACATATCAGAGAGCAGGCCAGAACAGGAGTGAAGATCTTTCCCTTGACTACACCACTTTGGAGGAACTAAAAATTAACAGATCTCTAGAGATATCTCAGAAAATAGCTGCAAAAGTCTGTGAGGAGAAATCTATCAATTAGGAAATGGTTCCACACTCTGTGGAATGAGCCTGGTGCAATAGACCCTTCCTGCCAGTCTTATAGGCTATCTTGATCTGGAAATCTGCTTCACTCCATCATTTTGTGACTTCTGTTGTTCAAGAATTTGTTAAGAGTCATTTTTGCAGGTGTATTAAGGGCTTTCAAGGAAAACTCCATCAGGTTCATATACTTACTCTGTCATCTTGGCTCTGCCCAACAGATTTATTTTCCACAATGTAAAGAACCCTTCCCATTAAGGATAGCATAGAAATAATGTGAACATTGCTTAGAATTATAAGCAGTATCTATCTAAAACCATCAACAAACATTATCTGTAATGGCAAAATAGGTCTAAAAAGCCAATGAGGAGAAGAATGCCTAAAAAAAGCAGAATTGGTCAAATGGAAAAGGAGATCCAAAAGCACACTGAAGAAAATAGTTCTTTAAAAATTAGAATTGAGAAGATGAAAGGTAAAGACTATGAGAAAACAAGAAATTATGAAACAAAACCAAAAGAATGAAAAAAGTAGGAGACAATGTGAAATATCTCATTAGGATAACAACTGACCTGAAAATAGATTCAGGAGAGATAATTTGAAATTATTTGTCAACCTGAAAACCACAGTCAAAAAAGAGCTTACACCTTATCTTCCAAAGCATTATCAAGGAAACTATCTTGATGTTCTAGAACCAGAAGGTAAAATAGAAATGGAAGGAATTCACTGATCACCCCCTTAAAGAGACCCCAAGAGGAAAACTCCTAGGACTCTTGTAGCCAAATTCCTGAGTTCCCATGTCAAGAAGAAAATATTACAAGTAGCCAGAAAGAAACAATTCAAGTATTGTGGAAATACAATCAGGATAATGCAGGATTTAGCAGCTTCTACACTAAAGGCATCAAAGCCTTGGAATGTAATATTTCCCAGCTCAAAGGAGGTAGGATTAAAACCAAGAATCACTTACCAATCAAAACTGAATGTAATATTTCTGGGAGGAAGTGGAATATCAATTAAATAGAGGACTTCCAGGTATTCTTGTTGAAAAGAGCAGAGCTGAATAGAAATTTGACTTTCAAATACAAGAATAAAGAGAAACATGAAAAGGTAAACAGGAAAGAGAAGTCATAGGAAAAATTAAAGTTGAACTGTTTACATTTCTACACGGAAAGATGATATTTGGAACTCATGAGACCATTTTCAGTATTAGGGCAATAGAAGGAATACATACAAATACACACAAATAAACATATATACATATATATATGAACATACACACATATATACACATATTATATATATGCATACTTACACATACACACATGAGTATGAACATATATGTGTGTATGTTTATATGTAGGTGTGTATGATCATGTAGGTATATGTATATTATATATGTAATGTATGTATATGTACATTACACAAGGATGATTATACAATGTGTGTATACATATATGTATATATGTGTGTGTACATATATAAATGTATAATTGACTTTTGAGTGGAATGTACTAGGAGTAAGAGAAAGGGAGTGGTAGAACGCAGTGGTAGAATTCTAAATCATCTCACATAAAAGAGGCAAGGAAGGACTTTCCCAATGGAGAGTAACAGGGGGAAGTTAAAAGGGAATAAGTGAGCTTTATACTCATGGCATTTAGCTTTAGGAGGGAATAATACACACTGAATTGGATATGGAAATCTATTTTACCCTGCAAGAAGGCATGGGGGAATGAGATGGGAGAAGGAAGATTGTAGAACAGACAATAATTTGGGGAAAGGGATAATCAGAGGCAAACACTATTGTGGGCAGACACTTCATGTGAGAGAATGGAACAAATAGAGAGCAGAATAAAACAGAAGGAAAAGTGGTTAGTCTTTCACAACATAAATAAAATGAAAATGTTTTGCATGGCTACTCATGTATGACCTATATTGAATTGCATGCTTTCTCAATGAGAGTGGGTGGGGAGGGAGAAAGGGAGAGAATATGGAACTCAACACTTTACTAAGAAATGCTAAAAATTGTTTTTGCATAGAGGTGGAAAATAAGATATACAGACAATTGGGTATAGAAATCTATTTTGCTCTATAGGAAAACAGAGGGGAAGGGGATGCTAGAAGGAGGGAGTAATAGAAGGAAAGACACACTAGAGGAAGGGGTGGATGGATGTGCATACTTCCCCTGGGTGGGGAACAGGGAGAGATGGGGAGAAAGATTTGATTTCAAATTCTTGTGGAAGTTAATGTTGAAAACTGAAAAATAAATAAATTATATATTTAAAATGAATAAATAAAAGATATTAACACAAAATAAAACTATTTCTGAATCTTTTGAGATAACCATATGATTTCTCATGGTTTTACTCTTGATATGGTCAATTATGTTGATAGTTTTCCTAATACTGAACCAACCCTGAATTCATGGCATAATTCTCACCTGTTCATAATGTATAATCCTTGTGGTATGTTGCTTTTACTGCCTTTCTCGCATTTTGTTAAAATTTTGTGCATCTATATTCATTAGGGAAATTAGTCTATATTTTTCTTTCCCTGTTTTATCTCTTCCTGGTTAAGGAATAAGTACCATGTTTGAATGATAAAAAGAACTTTATAAGATTTCACTTTTATTTTTCAAATATTTTATGTAATATTGGAAGTAATTATTCCTTAAATGTTTGTTAGAATTCATTCATGATCCCATGTGACTCGGGGGATATTATTTTCCTAAAGGGTTTATTAATGACTTGTTCAATTGCTTTCTTCTAACCTGGGGCAATTTAGGCATTCTGTTTACTGACCTGTTAATCCAGGTAACATATTTTATAAATATCCATCAATTTAATCAGATTGTCAGATTTCTTGATATGTAATTGATCAAAATGTTTTCTCTTGATTGTTTTAATTTCTTCTTCATTGGTGCTGATTTCACTTTTCATTTTTGTTAGTGAATAATTGCTTCTCTTCATTTTTTTAAAAATTAAATTAAACAATGACAGATCTGTATGATTAATTTCATTTTTGATTTTGAGACCTTTCAATTTGGTGGTCAGTTGGGGATTTTTAATTTTTTTTAATTGTTTTTTTTACTTTTATTCCCAGTTAATTGAAGTGCTCTTTCTCTATTTTGCTGATATAAGAATTTAGAGAAATAAAAATTCCCTTAAGTAGTCCTTTGGCTGCATCACATGAACATTGGAATATATGTAATTGTTGTCATCCTCTTTATTGAAATTATTATTTCAATGATTTGTTCGTTGACCCCTTTTTTCTTTAGAAATAAATCATTTAGTTTCATTTTATTGCCTTATGATATAAAATGAATAAATTTTGTATTTCTACCTTTCTACATTTGATTTTTCATTTGAGGTTTTTATGTCTTAATACAAGGCCAGTTTTTGTGTAGTTCTCTTGTGCTGTTGAGAAAAGAAAAGTAGATTCCTTTCTGTTCCCATTCACTTTTCTCCAAAGTTCTTTCTTATCTAACCTTTCTAATGTTTTATTTCTGTCAGTAATTTTTTGTTTAATTTTTGGTTGCATTTATCAAGTTCTAGGAGCAGAGAGTTGAGGTCTCCCATTAGTATAAATCTGTTGTCTATTTCTTCTTGTAACTCACTTAAATTCTCCTTTAAAAATTTGGGTGCTATGCCAGTTGTTGTACATGTATTTAGTATTGATACTATCTCACCGTTTATAGTACCTTATAGCAAGATGCTGTTTCCTTCCTAGTCTCTTTTAATTAGGTCAATTTTTGCTTTTGCTTTTTCTGAGATCAGAATTGTTATTTCTGCTCTTTTTTTTTTACTTCAACTGAAGCATAGTAGATGCTGTTGCAGTCTCTTGCTTTTACTCTGTGTGTTTTCTCCTTCAAGTCTGTTTTTTTGTGTAAACAACATATTGTAGGATTCTAGTTTTTGATACAGTCTATTATCCACTTAACTTTTATGGGACAGTTGATCCCATTCATATTCACAATTTTGATTACTAACTGTGTATTTCCCTTCATTATACCTTTTCTCCTGTTTGTTGTATCTCTCCTTTCACTCTTTCACTCTTGGATATTGTTTTGCTTCTGTTTATTGCCTCCGCAGTTCTGCTCTCTCTTCTGTTAGTCCTTTCTCCTACCTTTACTTAATGTCTTCCTCTCCTACTTTGCTTTTGGGTAACATAGATTTCTATATTCAAATGATTGTGTATACTACTCCCTCTTGGAGCCAATACTGAAGAGACTAAGGTTCAAGTGATGCCCATCACTCATGCTTCCATCTTCACCTGCACTGTAATGGGTTATTCTTGCTTCTTTATGTGAAATAATTTATCCCATTCTACTCCATTCCTTCTGAACCAAGTATACTCCTCTTTTTTAGAACTTAAAATGGGTCTATGTCATTTCTTCGAATGATCTTAAACCCATCACCTCCCGTCTAGCTTTACTATTAGTGGTACAAATTTTGAGAATCATAGAGGTTATCTTCTCATGTAGGGAGGTAAACAGTTCAGCTCTCCTAAATAAATCACTTACGTTTTCTTTTCCCATTTCCCTTTTGTAGGCTTCTCTTGGGTCTTGATATCTGATATCAATTTGTTTTTTATTCAGTTCTGGTCTTCCTTTTATGAAAGCTTGAAATCCTTCTATTTCACTGAATGGCCATTTTCCTCTTGAACTATTATGTTTAATTTCACGGGGCAGGTGATTTTTGGTTGTAATCCTAGATCATTTGCCTTCTGGAATAGCATGTTTTGTTTGTGTTCGTCTTTCGCTGCTGAAGAAGACCATGCCATCAGAGAAATAACGAAATGCCTTGCCCTTGACTTTGTTTTGAGTGACGGAGGGCTGTGCAGCTCAGAAACCTCACTTCTCTTCCAGAGCCATCTGAATCTAGTGACCAGATATTCATGAGGATGTCTGGAGATGACCCAGGATGAGGCAATTGGGGTTAAGTGACTTGCCTAAGGTCACACAGCTAGTGAGCATCAAGTGTCTGAGGTGAAATTTGAACTCAGGTCCTCCTGACTCCTGCACTGGTGCTCTATTCACTGCACCACCTAGCTGCCCCCAAGGGTATTGCATATTATACAGCCTCTGATTCTTTAGTGTAACAGCCGCTAAGCTTTGTGTAAACTTTATTGTGGCTCCTTTACATTTGAATTGCATCTTTCTGGCCACTTGCAGTATTTTTTTCTTTGACCCGGGAGTTTTGTAATTGGGTTATAGTATTCCTTTGAATTTCTATTTTGGGATATCTTTCCTGAGTTGATTGGTGGATTCTTTCACTGAAGATTTTGTCCTCTGGGTTCAGGATATCAGGGCAGTTTCCCTTGTTAATTTCTTAAAAGATGCTGTCCAGATACTACTTTTAATTATGGCTTTCAGGCAGCTTAATGATTTTGATTGTGTCTCCTAGATTTATTTTCCTGGTAGGTGTTTTTTTCAGTGAGGTATTTTACATTTTCTTCTATTTTTTCTTTTGATTTTTAATTGATTTTTGTTGTCTCATAGAGTCCTTAGCTTCCACTTATGCAATTTTGACTTTTCAGAAGTTATGTTCCTCAGCTAACTTTTGTGCCACCTTTTATATTTTGATAATTGTACCTTTTATATAGCTGTTTTCTTTTATTCAAAATGTTGGCTCTTTTTATATAATTCTCTTTCATCATTCTCAATTCTTTTTTCCCAGTTTTTTTTACCTATCTTTAATGGTTCTTGAGCTCCTTTTTTAAAGTTCTTCTATGAAGTTCTTTCTAGGCTTGAGATCACTTTCCATTTTTGTTTGGAGTTTTGTCCATGGTTGTTTTAACATTGCTCTTTTTCTGAGTTCATGTCTTGGTCTTCCCTGTCACCATAATAACTTTCTGTGATCAGATTCTTTTCTTGTTGTTTGGTCATTTTTTTTACCTTTTTCCTTTCCTTTCAATTTGAATTCTGCTCTCAGGGTAGAAAGGACACTGCCTCAATCTTCTTGTGGCAGGGGTTCCAGGCACTCGCTGTCTCTCTGGTACTGCACTGATGTTTCCAAAACCCATAGGGACCCTAGTGCTTTATGCTGCAGTAAAGAGGTCAGTTGTGGATAGCTGACACTGCTGGAGGGCGTAGGGGTCTGGCAACTTGACTGGTGCTGAAATGAAGTTCTTAGTGCTGGTGTATGACAAGTACTGAGGCTGGTGGGGTGTTTTCCTGGGGCTATGCTGAAGCAGGTTGTGATCTTGCAGCTGAAGTTTACCGATTTGTCTAGGGCTATGCTGAAGCAAGTGGTGGTTCTCAGGGTTGATATCTGTGGTTCTCAGAACTGGAGTCTACCCTTTCCCCTGGCTACCTTGAGGCATGGGGGTAGGGTTTGGGGGGAGTCAAGGTGGACCTTGTATTGGTGTATGCCTTTTCCAGTGCACTGACTTGTTGGCATGGTTCCTGTCCTGGATTGCACTACCTTTGCTCCTGAGTGAAATAGAGCTTTCCTGCTGATCTTCGAAGTTCTTTGGGATAAGGCATTGTTTTTTACTTCATCTTTGTGCTGATTCTGCTGTTCCAGGTTGTGTTTTAGGGCGCTATTTTTAGGCTTTTTTCAGATGAATATGGGAAAGTTACTGTGATTGACTGATCACTCTGCTATCTTGGCTCCCAGGAATGGGAGAGACTCTTTTTCTCTGTTTTAAATACAGTTTTCTGTTAATCTTCTACATGTTTGTAGGAAAATACCCTTTCCAAAACTCTTAATAAGACATATTTTCATTTTTGTTTGTAGGAGGCAAACTACACATAGTTTGTGTGGATTTTCCACATACATTTTATTCTGGAATAAGCATTATGAATCTTATTGACTGTTATTTTAAATGAAAAGGTTTAGGAGACTTATTGTAAACTATATGACTTCCACTCATTTAGATTTGTTTGGTGAACTACAATTGATATTCTGCTTTTTCTGTGGCAACTGGTCATTGCAGCCTACTGTTGTGTATCCCATATCTTCTGAAAGAACTTGGGATCAAAAAAGCTCAAGTTATGCCAAAATACGTTTTAATACAAATTTTAAATTAGAAAAAGCTATGAGACAACATAAAATGGCTTCATTATTATAAGAAAGGCAAGGAAATATGAAATAAAAATCACATTGGAAACTGTATCCTAGTATAGTGAATAAGAAACTGAATTTCAACTCTTAGTGTTTCAGGTTTGATACTGTCTTAGACACTGAGTAATTGCATGACAGTGAACAAATCACTGTAACTCTTTAATTTTGAGTTTTCTCATCTGGAAAAATATGGGCTATGACTCAATGGCTTCTAATATCCATTGCAAACAATGATAACAAGATTATAGTTAATAAATATAGCAAAAATTTGTATATTGCTTTAAGCTTTACTAAGCAAATATGATGTATTACATCATTTAGCTCTCACTAAAATCCTGAAGTATAGGTACTGTTATTATTACCATTGGACAAGTTAAAAAACTGAGGTTGATCAAAATTAGTGACAGCATCACACGCCTAGTGACTGAGGCAGGTTTCATAGTTAGATCTTTTAACAGAAAAACTAGCAGTCAAAAATGTTGTAAGTAATCCCTGCTTAGAAATATTTTGATGTATTTATAAATGTTTCACTAATTTTAAGTGAGAAAGATCAAATTATATTTTCCCTAGAGTAAGTTATAAGGACAAAGATGTTTTCCTATGGTGGGCTAGGCAAAGGAAGCTGCTTAAGCTCACTCAGTTGATGTACTGATAAAATTGAGGGAAATTTGTTCAATAATATAGTGGAAACATGTTTATTATGTAGCAAATTTGGTAAATTATATTCAAGTCCTCATTCTGTTATATACTGATTTTGTCTCATTATAATATGGAAAGACATAAGATGTCCTTTCCTGTAGAAACCAAAAGATTCTACTTCAATTTTCCACTTTTGTGGGTCCTTCAAGAGAGAAGGCAAACAAAACAAAATGAACAGATAATGGCAAAACAAGAAAATGAATGAAATGGGAGGGATACAGGAAATGTTTTGGGAAAGAAAAAAAGATAATTTTGATTCTTCTACGTGTAGAAAAGGAAAACATACTTCCAAAATGCATGCAATAAATCACCTTGCTCTGTGTCCTTTACATTGGCTCCTATCCTAAAGAATGTATGACGTTCCCAACCGTGGACACTTATGTAAGATTAATGTGTGAAGCAATTATTGTGTTACTGGGAAAAGTAGAATTTTTGAACTCTCATGATTCTTGAATTATGGAAGAGATAGTAGGGATTACTTTTGGGACAAACACTCTGATTCCATTCATTAAGAGGAAACATAACTGCTCTCTCTCATAAAGTCACCTAGCTACAGCCATTCTTTCTCTCTGTCCTAAGGACTGGAGACTGATGCAGAATATTACTGATACGAAAGAATACGTCTCTGGTAGAAAAGAAAACTATGTAGCTCATCACTTTCAGATAGTTGATTTTAGAGGAGGTAGGTCATAAACAATATTAGACAAAGAGATAACTATATAAACTTTATATTTACTCTAAGGACATTGAATGAACAAAATGAAAGGGGCAAAAAAATTCCCTTTGCGGAATAGAGAAAAATTTTCCTAAAGGACCAGTGTTTTTTGTTTTGTTTTGCTTTTTGAAAGAGAAACTACTTATAGTAGAGAAACATTTTAGCATAAGCCTTGTACTAGATGACATTAAGAATATTCTTTTGAAGGCCACCTGCCACAATGACTATATGAAATAGCAATTTTCCTGTCTAAGCAATTTTCACTATATTTACCTCCTCATGTTAGATTGTTAATGACAGATTGGAAGCATTTCTCAACTTTGTATTTTGATTTATGTGTCTTGGAGAAAGATTTCCCCAATATTTCAAATTGGGATTTAATTTTAAAAAATAGAAGGTCTACAGTTGCAGATGAGAGTTTACATTGAAATGCCCGTACTATATGAAAACAGCAACTGTCTAGTAACTGAATGAGATCTTATTTAGCCTGGACAATAGCTCTATCAGGTCACCTAGACCATTTCCTTGCACTGTACACAAGACGACCCCTCTGAGGTCTCATCCAATGGAAATATTCTGTGATTTATATAATATTGTGATGTATCTAGTGAAAGGTAAGGTTATAAGTTAATACATCATTCCACACAACCTTTAAATAATCTAACAATTATAAATCTGTTTTAGGTTTCTGTCCATAAATAAAGATTTATACAAGAAAGTTACATTTTTCTTCTCTTCTATGTATAAATTAGCCTTTGAATTCCATGAATAATTCATCAGAAAAAACATCAGTTGTCAGTACATATGCCAGGCCATATAGCCAACTGTATATGTATTTCTTTATTCTCATTTTCTTGCTGTGTGTAGACATTTATGAATAAGTGGATAAGCTATGACCCCCCATACAGTAAATCTTTCTTGTTATTTGTATTCTCCTTGTACAATTACTTAATTATATTATTAAAATATTCTGTTATTGATCTTGACAATGTGGTGGCAATGATATTGGCTATACATGACCAGAAAAGCCTTTGAGGAAAGATAAATTTAATATAATATTAGCCATCTTGGAAGGAAGTTTCCCACTGAATGAATGCAACGGATCTCAGATCTAAGGTTTTTACCCCAGTTGGTCAATTTAGTGTTTGCAGAAGCATCCCATTATGGATGTACAGAGAACCATAGAGAAATATGTTGCCAATACAGTGATCCACTTTAAACATGTGAATGGAAACCTAACAGATCTATAATGATTAAATAATAAAAAGTTATTGAGCATTATATATTATCCATTAACCTTACTCTTAGTCACTATGAAGTGAAATAAATTTTGAGTAGAGATTTTTATTATAATGTTCTAAATTTAGTCTTTGAATATTCATACATGATTTTTTTCAGAAAGAAAATAAGGCTTTATTTTAAAACAAAAAAAATTTAAAAACCTAAAATTGTTAAAGATGTAAGTCATTACGACAAGTATTTAAAAATGACTGATAGCTTATTTTCTATAATCTGACAGATTACATGTGTTTGCCATTTAGGACTAGTTTTCCATGCCAATAAAGCAAAATGCAAGACTCTTTATTTGCATTTGCCAGCGCAACACACTTTGAAAATCCATTTTACTGGGCAAATTGCTCTGATATATCCTATCATCTGGGAGGAATGGGAATATTTCTATGAATTTTAACAAGTTGATTAAGAATTTTCATAAGGCAAACATTTTCTTTTTCTTGTTCATAATCAAATCTAAGCCTGTACTTATTTTGGAGACCAAACATATAGAAATACAGCCTTGTTTATTTATAGGACCACCAAGTCATAGGGACATATGATACATAACATTTTGGAGACTTGAATGAGCTATATATAATGTTGTAATAATAAGCAAATTATTGTCCCTGCATAATGCTTGGGTGGTTAAAATTACAGGTTTACATTCTGGTCAGTGCTTCTATAATCTTTAGATATATATCATGTGTCATTAGAAGTGATTGTTATTGAAGTAAATAGAGATATAAATGAATTATACATGGCTACTACTGATCAGTTAAAATCATGATAAAAATGATACCTTACAAATACAAAATTGTAAAGGTTACAAAGAACTTTATGTATTAACTCATTTTATCCTCACCAAAACTTTGTGAGGTAGTTTCTATTTAATCTTTATTGTATAGACAAGGAAACTGAGGCCAAGAGAGGCTAAGTGAAATGCCCAGGGCCACAGTGCAAATAAGTAATCTTACCTGAAGAAGTTGGAGATCTTATGTGGCAAAATACAGTTTAATGTGGTCAGGGCCAAGATGGCACAGTGAAGGCAGGTACTTCTTTGAGCTGTCTCTCAAGGTACTCCAAATGTCTTTAAAAGTGACTCAAGAAATTCTGGAGCAAAAAAACCCATAAAAAGACACAGTGAAAAAAAAATTCAGCCCAAGACCACTTGGAAAGTCATCAGGAAAGGTAAATGAGAGTGGAGCATAATTCAGTGCAGGTTTCACTAACACAGCCATGACCCCAGCAAACTAGGAGCAGGCATCGGAAGTGACTGAAACAGCAGTGGCAGCAGCAACTTCAAGAGCTCTCAGTCAACAGATGACATGAGGATTGAACAATGCGTGAGGAGTCAATTGCAGGGATCTCTTTCATAGTACTTAGGCAGGACTTTATTGCTTTGTCCATCATCAGATCCTGGTTGTAGTCCTGGGCGACAGTCCCAGGGAGAAAAGGAACACTAGCACAGCAGCAGTGGAGGGGGAGCCTCCTCATACTTCCAGGGAAGAAAAGAAAAAATGCTTGAGGTCACTCAGAGGCAAGAGTCCAAGCCAGGAGAGGAGTAAACACCTCTTCTTAGATCATGCCACCTTGGAAAAACTGACAACTTACAGGTCTTGAGAAGTATCTCCAGAAACAATTACATAAAATCCCTAAATCCTGGGACAGTTTACCCTTCACCCTGGAAGCAGAGCCCTACTTAAAGAGTTAAAAGTCAACTAACAGGTTGAGAAAAACAACAAACAACAGAAGAAAAAAATAAATGCTGACTCTAAAATTTACTCTCATGAAAAGAAATATCAAAACACACACTCAGAAGAAGACAACAGAGTTAAAGCTTCTACATCCAAAACCTCCAAGAAAAATATAAATTAGTCCCAGGCCATGAAAGAGCTCAACAAAGGATTTTGAAAGTCAAGTAAGACATGGGAAAATGGGAGAAGAAATGAGAGAAATGCAAGAAAATCACAAAAAAAATACTGAAGAAAATAATACCTTAAATATAGTCCAAATGGTAAAGGAGATCCAAAATTCCAAGAAAAATGTTTCAAAAAGCAGAACTGGCCCAATGAAAAAGGTGGACCTAAAACTGACTAAAAATAATAAGTTCTTAAAAATTAGAATGGAGCAAATGAAAGTTAATAACTTATGAGAAATCTGGAAACAATAAAATAAACCAAATGAATTAAAAATTAGGAGACAATGTGAAATATTTCATTAAAAATCTGACCTGAAAAAAATAGATACAGGAGAGATCATGTAAAAATCATTGCACTACCTGAAAGCCACTATCAAAAAAGAGCCTAGATCTCATTCTTTGTGAAATTATCAAGCAAAACTGCTCTGATGTCCTAGAACAATAGGCTTAAGTAGTCATTAAAAGAATCCGTCAATCACCCCCTGAAATCAATCTCCAAATGAAAACCCCATAGAAAAATATAGTCAAATTCCAGAGTTCCCAGTTCAAGGGGAAATTTTTGCAAGCAGCCAGAAAGAAACAATTTAGGCATCATGGATCAAAATTCAGGATTACACAAGATTTATCAGCTTCTCTATTAAAAGTTAAGAGGGCTTGGAATATGATATTTGGATGGCAAAGGATTTAGAATTAAAACCAAGAATCACCTATGCAGCAAAACTGAGTAAAATCCTTCAGGGGGAAAAATAGTCATCTAGTGGGATATAGGACTTTAATGCATTCTTGATGCAAAGACTAGAATGGGAAATTGATATTTGTAACTTCTAGGACCTTTCACATTATTAGGGTAGTTAGGAGTATGTATAGACAGAGAGCAGATATATCAGTTGAATTTGAAAGGATGATATCTAAAAAATATAATTAAGGAGTGAGAGATAATAATGCAATGAGAGGAAAAGAAAAAGCGAAGTAGAATGGGCTAAAAATTTCCACATAAAAGAGACAAGAAAAAGCTGTTAGGGTGGATGGAAATAAAAGGGAGGTGAGGGGGAGTGAGTGAACTTTATTCTCATCAGAATTGCTTCAAAGAGGGAAAAACATATACACTCAACTGCGTAGAAATCCAACTTACCCTACAGCAAGCCTGCAGAATCTGTAGCCTAGAGGCCACTGGCTACTTGTGGCATACCAAAGGGTTTCCTCTACATATTAAAAAAAAAAAAATACTTTACGTTTTTCCCAGGTCACCTGAAATTCTTTGTCATGCTGCAAGTTGCTAACATGACACATTTTATGCAGTCCTGCCCTACAATGACATAGAAAAGAAAGGAGAGAAGAGAAAGGGAGGATGACAGAAGGAAGGGCAGATTGGGAAGGGGAGTAGTCAGCAGCAAAACACTTCTTGAGAGAGACAGGGTGAAAGGAGAGAGAGAATGGACAAAAATGGAGATATGGGATGGAGGGAAATACAGTTAGCAATAGTAACTGAAAAAATTGAAGTAAATTTCTCTGATAAAGATCTCATTTTTTAAAATATATAGAGAACTGAGTCAAATTCATAAAAATATTAACCATTCTCTAATTGATAAATGATCAAAAGATCAGTTTTAAATGAAGTGCTCAAAGCTATCTATAGTCATATTAAAATATTTATTCTAACTTACTCATTTCTTATTGGAGAAATACAAATTCAAGCAATTCTGGGGTAGTCCCTGAAACTTATTAGATCAGCTAATAAGACAGAAATGAGATATGAAAAATGGTGGAAGGGATGTGAAAAAAAAATGAGGCATTTATGCACTGTTGGTGAAGTTGTAAGCTGATTCAGTCATTCTATAGAGCAATTTGGAACTATGCAAAGGACGAAAAACAATGCATACCCTGTAACCTAGCAAAACCAGTATTAGGTTTGTATCCCAAAAGAGATTTAAAAAAGGGAAAACGACCTATATGTACAGAAATATTTATAGCAGCTCATTTCTTTGGGTAAATAATTAGAAGTTGAAGGATGCCTAACAATTAATAATGGTGATTATGACTGAATACTCATAATATAAGCAATGATGAGAAGGATGCTCTCAGAAAAAAATGTGGAAAGACCTACATGAGCTGACTCACAGGGAAATGTACTGCGTACAAGCTAACAGCAATAATATAAGATGATCAGCTGTGAATGACTTAGCTATTCTCAGCAATATAATGATCCAAGACAACTCTGAAGGATGTAGGATGAAAAGTGCTATCCATCCCCAGAAGAAGAAAGAATGATGCATGAATACAGAATGAAGCACACTTTTTAGAAAGAAAAATTTTCATTTTATTGAGAATTTTTATCTGTTTTCTTTCACAACATGATTATTATGGATGTTTTCTATGACTACACCACATTTATAACCTATACAGTTTCATTTGCCTTCTCAGTGAGGGCTGGGATGAGAGTGGGAGGAATGGAACAGATTTGGAACTCAAAATTTTAAAAACAAATATTAAAATTTTTTTTTACAAGTAACTGGGGGAAAGAAAATACTAAATAAAAAAGGGAAATAGTTTTGTAATAAAAAATGTTAGTGTATACATTAGAAAAATAATAATAACAGGAAGAAATATTGGAAAGTTTTGAAAAGTAAATGAATTTCCACCTCTTCTCTGGAATTTTTTCCACTAATATTCCAATGGACGTGGTACCATACCCATTGGTATGTATGTCTTCAAGTGATACAGATTACAGCTATGTTATGCTTGTCTATCCTCTGTGACTCTTGTCTATATTAACCCCTTAAATTGACTGCAAATGATTCTCTCAATGTAGTCTTCCTTGCTTTCTTTTAACATAATGAAGAGAACAATTGAGCACATGAGTTATATCTTGCTGTTACTTCTTGAACTTGTATATGTAGAAACACAAATGGAAAGGTTACAAGAAACATTAAACCTTACTTCCACGGTATCTCCTTCCAATGTCAGAGGAACCCATTTGTCCAGAAATTCAGTGTCCCTACCTCCCACAAAGTTGGAGATTGATTAACTAAACTTAATAAGCCAGTGTCATGTCTCATTACCTAATTTAACTTAGCACTAACACGGCATGCAAATAATGTTATATAATTTTTGATATAATGAAATGATGACATATCATATAATATTTAAAATGATATAACTATCATAAAATTTATCATGGGAATAGGCTTTACAAACTATCTTGTTTCAAATTCCTTAATGTAGAGGTAAAGGAGTGATAGTCCTAAAAAATATACTGCCCAAAATTACATACATAGCAAGTTTTAGGAAGGCAACTAGGTGGACCATCATGGAGTGTATTCAGGTCTAGAATCAAGAAGACCTTATTTCAAAACTAGCACAAGATACTTGCCAGCTCTGTGACCTGTGGGCAAATCACTTGGCCCTGTTTGCCTCAAGTTCCTCATCTATAAAATGACCTGGAAAAAGAGATAACAAACCACTTTAGAATCTTTGCCAAGAAATCCCCAGAAGGAGTCATGAAGAGTTGCACATGACTGAAAATAACTACACAACATCAAAACATATATTAGAGCCAGGTTTCAAATCTAGGGTTATGCTCGTTGATAGAAAAGACAACTCCTGTTTTTCTTGTTGCAACCTGAGTATCTAGCATATTGCATTGGGGAAGGGAAGGGTTACTGAATGTGTGATGTAATAAGTTTTAATACCTCACAGTAAAAAAAAACAGTCTCTTGAATCTCTATCTCCACAAACATTCTACTATACAGGTTATCCTTAATAAATATTTTCTGGATTTGAATTTCTCAGTTGCTTTCTAATAGACTATATGTGTGTGTGTGTGTGTGTGTGTGTGTATACAAGTATATGTATACATATGTATGCACATACACTATATATAGTGGTATGTATATATGTGTGTATATCTACACATATATACACAATGTATGTATATATGTGTGTATATCTACACTCATACCTATATACACACACGTGTGAGTGTGTATATGGAGAGAGAAATGAAGAGAAGAGAAGAGAAGAGAAGAGAAGAGAAGAGAAGAGAAGAGAAGAGAAGAGAAGAGAAGAGAAGAGAAGAGAAGAGAAGAGAAGGGAAGGGAAGGGAAGGGAAGAGAAGAGAAGAGAAGAGAATATTGGGAAATTGGCAAAATGAAGCTTAGGTTTCTTTTATTTTTTTAATTTCTTTATATCTATACGGTATGTTGTGGCTTAATGACCACATGTTACTAATGCCATCCACTGTGTTATCTGGTCTTAAGAGTTGAAATTGGGTTATTTTAAAAGCCACTGCTTAGTTTGCTCTTGGGGGATGGGTTAAATATAGCTGCCTTAGAGCAGTCTGATTCAAGGCTTCAGATTCTGCATGGGTGAACAACATTGCTAAGGTGCATAATAGCTGTTCATATGGTCCAGGCAAATTTTAGCTACAAGATGAAAGATATAAATTCAGGTCAGTGCTTTAGTAAAAAAAAAAAAAAAAGAATATCATCAGAAATGTTCCCTTTTCCTCTTTTACCCACTTGAAGCAATCATTCCATCTTTTAAATAAAATCTATTTTTTTGGGAAGGGCACAATTTATAAACTCATCCAAGAAAACTGACCATGCTGTGAGAAATAATTCATTTGAATCCCCACTCAATTCCAATCAGTATTGATTAGTTTCATATTTTACATAAATAATGTAGGGATAAATTATCTGGAAAGGTTCTTACAGTGGTCCTCAAACTACTTGTTTATCAAGTTATGAGGCTCACTTGTGTGACCACTAGAACACTGACAAAGACATCTCTTTCATGTTTTGCTCAAATTCCATATTTAATCCCAGCATGGATTGGTGCCTTGATGTTTTAAAAAGCCATCCCCTCCTATGTTTATTTTTGACCTTTGGGCCATTCTCTCCTGTCTATCCTACCTGGGTGACCATCTTATGACCACTTAGTCAGTGGAGATGCATCATGCTTCATCCAACCTGAAAGCCCCATGATGTGTTGTTTTTGGCCCTCAAGAGCAAGGTCTATGAACCAATGAGAATTTTTTTATCATGCTTCTTTTGCATGTTTTTGTATTAAACTCTATAAAAGTAAATTCCTAGAAGGAAGATCATGAGGTCCACTTCATTAGAATGGGTAATAGAGAGTTTTAGAAATTACCTTTGGCTCACAGCTCTGCCTCAGCATCTTTTAATGTAGGTTGGACAATTTTAATCCCTACAACGCATAAAATTAATTTTTTTAAAATGTGACCCTCACCTTACTACAGCAGAAAGAAAGAGATTTTCATGAACTAGAAAAAAAAAACTGACTTTAAGCTTTTTCTTATCTATGCAAACTGTAGCTTGCATTATTTTTTTTTTCACTAGAAGAAATACTAACGTTCAGGCTGCCTGCTAGTTAGAGATCAAATCAGGATGGGAAATTATATTTAAGATAAATTCAGTTCTTTTGTTGCTATGGAATCTAGAATGACATACAAAAGGCATAAGGATAAATAAAAATTTTGCCCAAAGTGAAGGTAGTGTGGGGGACAGGATCAACCTCCAATATTATACTATAAAGCCAAGGGCAAGTTCTATGTGAGCACTTCACCAACAGCGAATCACAAATACTAGTAAAGAAGTCATCAAGGGCCACAGATGCAAAAGTGTGGCCAATGTCATTGAGGTAAACTATAAAATAATGATAAAATAAACTGTAAAAATAAGAATCTGTAGCATTTTATATGATACCTTCTATGTGTCAGGCATTTTGCTAAACTCTTTACAAACTTTATCTAGTTTGATTTTCAAAACAATCCTGGAAAATAGGAACTAATATTATCTCCATTTTATATATGAGGAAACTGAGGCAAAAAGAAATTACATGTCTTGTCAAAGTTCATACAGCTAGTAAGCTAGTAAATATTTGAAACTTGATTTTAGCTTTAGACTTACTGACTCCCAGCCCAAAGTTGCATTTACTGCAGTATACAAATGTGTGTGTATGTATGTATGTGTGTGTGTATGAATATACATATATATGTATGACTGTATGAATATACACATACATATATACATGCATAAATATGCGTGTATACACATAGGCATCTATACATCTGTAAGGGTACATACTTACAAAGTGTCCTCAGTAGAGAAAAAGTATTCAAAATGCACAATTGTCTTTTTCATTTTTTTTATTTTTATTTTATTATCATACTATCATCATCCTTATGATTTTAAATTTTTTATTAAAGAAATTTTACATTTCTTTATTTGGCTAATTACTGGAAACAAACTAAATATACAAAACTACATAAAACACAGTTATTAGTGGAGCTATCTTGCCTGGCTTCTGTGGTCTGCAGAGAAGAAGGTGTATCACTAGTTTTAGTCCACTTTCCAAAGTTCATCTGGTGTACTTCTACTATCCAACTCATATAACTTCCCATAGATTACCAGTTTCTTTCCTTCCAGATCAGGTAGTTATAAACATTAAGTTCTCATGAAACTACAACTACGGCTCCCTTGGTTTAGTATGGTTTTATCTATTTTCTAAGATTTTATTGTTTCTTTTGCTATCAGTTTCTCTACAAGACTTGATCTAATGACATTAGCAGAAAGTTTCTCACCTTTGCTTTGAACAGTATTCACAAACCTATTATAACTATGGTACACAGTTCTGGCTTCTAAAAAATTATTCCTTCAGCTTTAGCAACCATTCCTGCCATGTGAGTTCATAGGTCTTATTTTTCAGATTCCACATACATAGACATGTCTTCTTTCTCTGGGACATGACTTATTTCTCCCTATTCCATTGTTCTCTACATTGATTGCTAATAATTTAAGACTTTGATTATATTTTTTATCAGTATTTCCAACAGTGTTCCATGAGATGAATACTGATCTTCTAAAGAGACATATCTTAACTTGGTGTAGCCATGTCTATATATTGGGAAATTTAATGACATATTAGCATTTTAGCTGTTCCTAACCCTAAAAATGCTTTCTGCCACTCCAGGATCTGTTCATTCAGAATCTGACTGTCATGTACTAGCTGTGTGAACTTGAGCAATCACATTAATTTTCCTCACCTGTAAAATGGAAGTGGTGCTAGATGTCATTTAATATCTTCTCCACTTTAAATCTCTCAACCTAAAATCTGTCTTCAGGTACCCTGTCTTTGATAAATTGTTTTGACTCTTTGGAGTGTATTCTGCTATGCTTACAAAGAGGTTTTGTAATCACTTTTCAAGTGCACTCCACATCTTCTCCATCAGAAATTTTAGAATAGTCAACTTTTTAATGTAAGTATAAAAAACATTAATGTTTGTAGCATTTTATTTCTTAAGTAGTTCTCAAATTTCCCAAGGTAAACCTTTAGCTTATGGAATCTTCTAAATATTGCTCTTACTTGTCTCACATCACTCACAATTCCAAAATATGATTCTATATGTAATTCTTTACACCTGTGCTCCAAAAATTCAATATTTCTACTGATCATGACACTTCCATGTGCATAATGGAAAGAGTGATGGACAAGGTATCAATATTTAAGTATATGAACATATAATAGTTACCATAATTTGACATTGAAAAACTAAGCACCAAAAAAACCCCAAAAAATCTCAAATTGCATAATGTAATGAAAGTAAAAATGCATTTTTTTCCTCCAGTAAATTACCAAAATGTAAAGGCATCCAAGATGGATATATTGATGAATGTACAAAGGGCATGGGGTGCAGGAATCAATTATTTCTCTATCTATTTATCCATCATCCATCCATCCATCCATCCATCCATCCATCCATCCATCCATTTATCCATCCGTCTTTCCTTCTGTCCATCCATCCATTCGTCTATCTGTCTGTCTATCTACTTACCTACCTATCTATGTATAAGGATTTTAGAAGCACTCCAGCTATATCTGCCTCCCTTGAAGAGGCTAAGAGCCCTATAGCAGCCAATGAAAGGGCATTAGGGTGGAGGATGGAGACAATTGCTTTCATAGATACATGCATACATATATATATATATATACATATGTATATATATATATATACATATGTATATATATATATCTGTTACATATGTATATACATATATGTATATGTCTGTTCATATTTCTGCTTTTCTCTTCCCAGTGTTTTGTCCATCTTAGATGATTATTGAAATAACTCAGAATCCATTGAAGGAGATAAGATAGAAAAATGCAAATGTCTTTATGACCGCGTATGTGCACAAATGCACATGCAAACAATCAAAATAGTGCATCTCATTATTAGATTTATTAATAAAAAAACATTTATCAAGTTCTTACTCCTGTGCCAAACATAATGGGAGATTCTATGGCCTCAAGATAAGCAGATCTTTTCTCCACAATCTATCAGTGTTTCTGTTTGTTTTGGACTCCATGGAATATGATGCCCCATCCAGGATTAGGCCAGCTCATAAGATTTCATCATCATATTATTTAATTCAGCTTTGAATCCTCAAAATTTTCTCAATTCCTTCAAATTCATCTGTCTTCCAGTTGCATGAATGGGGCACTAAATTCCTCTCACAGACTTGCTTTATGAAGGAAAGGAATTGTATTTCCAGATCACTGCCCTTTCTATCTACAACTGTGCTTATTTTGGCCTCTAAGGAACATGACACTTCCAATGCTAGGCAGTCCCTGATATCCCTTCACTGAAACTTCTTTTTTGTAAATCACTTTATTTAAAAATTAAATGTTAAAGCAAATACACAATAAGAAAAGAAAAAGAAACCTATTGTAAACTTAAACATTGAAACTTAAATACAAAATAAGAAAATAAAAATGCATGTCACATGCACAGCATAAATAAAGAGAGGATTCAAAATGCATTGCAATAAATTTCCATGCCAAGAAAGCCTACATAAAAATGTTACAGCAAGATGGCAAAGTAAAAGCAAAGACTTGCTTGAGCTCTCCTCCAAATCCATCAAAATATCTGTAAAAATGACTCTAAACAAGATCTAGAGCTACAGAACCCACACAATGATAGAGGAAAACAAATTTCCAGCCCAAGAAAACCTAGAAGTTTAACTGGAAGGATATATTTCATTGGGCTGGGAGGGGAGCAGAGTATGGCATGAACTGTGCCAGCACAAACAGGGCTAGAGCAGGCCTCAGGGAAATGAACTTCTGGAAGTTCTGGTAGTTTCTATATTTCTCAACTTACAAATGCCAAAGACCAAACAGAAGGTCAGTGGGAAATCTCTGTGGGACCTGGGTGAAAGAGGAACAGTGGTTGGCTGGGGTCTGGCCCCAGCCCCAAGACAGGAAAGCAGGAGACTGCGGCAACATTAGCTGCTTCTGGAGGTCTGGGCCCACAAAGCTTAGGAGAATTAGATGGCTGGTACAAAACTAATGAAGTCTCAGATGTTACAACCACCCCCACCCACTTCCAACCCCAGTGGAAACAGAGCCCTACCTTAAAAAAGAATAAAAAGTCAAGTATTTGCCTGGGCAGATGAGGAGACAGGGTAAAAAAAAACTCAGATTATAAAATATTACTTTTGTGACAAAGAAGAACAAAACATACAAGTCAAAGAAGACAGCAAAGTCAAAGGTCTTAATCAAAAGCTTACAAGAAAAATATAAAATGTTCATAGGCCAAGGAAGAGTTCAAAAAGGATTTTGAAAATCAAGTAAGAGAAGCAGAAGAAAAATTGGAAAGAGAAATGAGAAAAATGTAAGAAAATCATGAAAAACGAGTTAACTGCTTGCTAAGGAACATCCCCCCAAAATACTGAAAAAAAATTACATCTCAACAATAGACTAACCCAAATGGCAAAATAAGTCCAAACAACAATGAGGAGAAGAATGCCTTTTAAAGTAAAACTGGACAAATGAAAATGGAGGTCCAAAAACTCACTGAAGAAAATAATTCCTTAAATATTAGAATGTAGAAAATAGAAGATAATTACTGAATGAGAAATAAAAAAAAATTAAAACAGAATAAAAAGATTTAAATAAAAAAGGACAATTAGAAATATCTAATTGGAAAAAAAAAACAGTGACCTGGAAAATAGATCTAGTAGAGATAATAGAAAAAACTTTTGAACAATCTGAAAGCCATGATCGAAAAATATAAGAGCCTCAACATCATCTTTCAAGAAATTGTCAAGGAAAATTGCTCTGATATTCTAGAACTAGAGGGTAAAATAGAAATTGAAAAAAAAAATCCACTGATTGCCTTTTAAAAGAGATCCCAAAAGGAAAACTCCCAAGAATATTATCGCCAAATTTTGGGGTTGCAAGGTCAAGGAGAAAATATTTCAAGCAGCCAGAAAGAAACAATTCAAGTATTGTGAAAATACATTCAAAATAATACAAGATCTAGCAGCTTCTACATTAGGGGAATGAAGGGTTTGGAGTATGATATTCCAGAGGTTAGAAGAGCTAGCATTAAAACCAAAAATCACCTACCCAGGGGGAAAAAATGCATATTCAAGGAGATAGAGGACTTTCAAGCATTCTTGATGAAAATACCAAAGCGGAACAGAAAATTTGATGTTCAAACAGAAGAATTAAGAGAAGCATGAATAGATGAATAGAAAAGAGAAATTATAAGGGACTTATTAAAATTGAACTGTTTACATTCCTACATGGAAAGATAATATTTGTAACACATGATACCTTTTACAATATTAGAGTAGTTGGAGGAAATTAGATAGGTAGACAGACAGACAGATAGGTGGATAGATAGATAGGTAGATAGATAGATAGATAGATAGATAGATAGATAGATAGATAGATAGATTGATAGATAGATAAATAGACAGATATATAGATGGATGGATGGATGGATGGATGGATGGATGGATGGATGGATGGATGGATGGATGATGGATGGATAGATAGATAGATAGACAGACAGACAGATGGCACAGGGTGAGTTAACTATGAAGAGATGATACCTAAACAAGAAAATTTAGGGGTGAAAGAGGAATATATTAGGAGAAGGAGAAAGGGAGAGATAGAATGGGGCAAATTATCTTACATAAAAGAGGGAACAAAAGAGTTTCACAGTGGAAGGGAAGAAGGGGGAAGTGAAAGGACATAAAGTTCCTATGAACTTACAAATTACTAATAACAATCATAGATATACATTTTACATTTCCTCATATAAAAGGTAAACAGTCTGTACTTATTAAGTTCCTTGCAATTTGTCTTTCTAATGTACCTTCTATTTCTCTTTGATCTTACATTTCACATTTTCAAGTTCAATTTTTTGACAAGATCCGGTAAGTTTGACTATTTATTAAAATGTACATCTTTTTTTTTCTTTGGATAGTATGCTTAGCTTTGCTGGGCATGATTTTTTGGCTGGAGTCCCAGTTTTTTTGCTCTTCCATATATAGTCTTTCAAAAAACATGTGATCTTATACTTTCACTGATGCTAGGTTTTGTGTGATTCTAATTGTGACACTTCCATATTTAAATATTTTTTTTTTGTTGCTCATAATATTTTATTTTTGAGTTGGGGATTTCAGAATTTGATTATGATATTCCTGTGGATTTTCTTCATAGGATCTCCTTCAAGTGGTGATCACTGGATTTATTTTATTTCTATTTTCCTCTCTTATTTTAATGCTTCAGGATAATTTTCTTTAACTATTTCTTGTATCATTATATCAAGATTCTTTTTGTACAATAGATTTCAAATGAAAATATTCTTAGGCTTTCTCTTCTTGATCTGTTCCCTAGATTAGTTATTTTTCTTATGAGATGTTTCACATTCTCTTCTATATTTTTTTTTCCATTTCCATATATTTCATTTCATTATGTCTTGGTCTCTTATGACTTCGTTGGCTTCCCCTTGTCCAATTTTGGTTTACAAGTAGTCACTCTTTTTCATTAAGATTCTGCATCTTCTTTCCAAAATGGTTGATTTACTTTTAATTATCTCATTTTTATTCAATTGTTATTGTTTTTTTTCTAGTTTTTTTTCCTCAGTCTTATTTGATTTTTAAGTAATTTCAATGAATTCTTTTTGTTCAGGTGACCATTTGACATTATTCTATGGGATTAGAGAGGCTTTGTCTGCTTCGGTATCCTCCTTTGAAGATGATATTCTTAACTCATGAAAGAATCCACTGATTCTTTCTTTCTTTATTCCCATAACTTTCCTTATTCCCACAGTAATTTCTATGGTTCGCTTCTTTCTCCTTCACCTGCTCATTTTTTAAAAATTTGTGGCACCTTATTTTTTGTATTCACCTCTAGTGCTGGGGTGTGGAGCATGGTACTTCTCTCTTCAGATGGTCCTTCAGCTCTCCCCTTTGGCTTTGACCCAAAACCATAACCTCCAACTACCTGTAAATCCCATAGCCAGCAGCATCCCCACCCCACTGCTTGTGCACTTACCAGGTGGACACATGATGGCTCCTTCTCACACAGAGCTGGGTTTTCACAGCATATCTGAGCCTGGTATTACTTGTCAGCAAAGGTTCCCTAATCTTGCTCATCTCAGATGACCAACTCCCCTCACTGTCTGGGAGGCAAAAGTTCTAGTAGTAGGGACCAAGTCGGTCTCCCAAAGCAGCTAATCCCAGGGCTCAAAGCTTATTATTTAAGTAAGTAGAACTAGCCTAGAGGTGTTTATTCTTCCTAGGGACCAAATCTCATCCAAGGATTTTTCTGGAGATCTTATCCAAAGGTCCCAGGAAGACCACTGCTCTCCCCCTACTCTTATTTATTTTTATCACTCTATGTTCATCCTGAGGCACTAATTTGTCTCATCTGTGAGGAAATCTGAAGAGCTTGGAGTTTTCTGACCTATGTCATCATCTTCTCAAAATCTTCTCTGCAGCTTATTTGTGTATGTTGTCTTCCCTCTTTAGATTACAAACATTTTGAAGGAAAGAATTATGTTTTTTCTCCCTTATTTGTATCCCCAGTGCTTAGCAGAGTGCCTGACGTACAGTAGGTACTTAATAAGCACACATTAAATTGAATCTTCTCCTTGAAATTAAAATGTACATTTTTGAAATCATGATCTTTTATCATACAGGTAGAGATTATTAAAGTAATCTCAAGTCGGGGAGGAGGATGGAGGAACATATATTGCAAGGCTGGCTAGTCTCATAGCTCCTTAATATTGTCATAGAAATGTTAGCAATGCAGGGCAGAGACAAGATGGCGGAGTAGAAAGACGCATATATGCTGGCTCCGAACCCACAGCCCATACAATATCTGTAAAAAAAGAACTCCGAACAAATTCTGGAGCAGAAGAAGCCACAGAACAACATAGTGGACAAGATTTCTGTTCCAGAAAGCCTGAAAACCTCTCACAAAAGGTCCGTCGCGCTGCGGACATGGAGCCGAGCCCAGCCCTGCGTTGGCCACGTGGTGCCCAGAGGAGCAGATCCGAGCCGGCTTCAGGGACAGAATCTCCAGCAGCCGAGTGGTTCCCTCTACCCACAGCTGACAAGGGATGGTAAGAGGGTCTCTTTGGTGGGTCAGGAGGGGAGTGGGGTCCCCCCATAACTCAGGCCCCCTCAGGAGGCAGCAGAGGCGGGAGCAGACTTGGGCTCCCCAAGCAAGCAGGAACCTGGATCCATTGTTGAAGGTCTCTGCATAAACCCCCTGAGGGAACTGAGCACTTTGAGGAGGCCCTGCCCCCACCTGAGCACCTGAACTTGATCTCACACTGAATAGCAGCCCTGCCCCTGCCGAAGCCCTGAAGCTGGGAAGCAGCATTTGAATCTCAGACCCCAAGCGCTGGCTGGGAGGATCAGGAGGCGAAGTGCATGTGAGGAGAATATTCAGAAGTCAAGTCACTGGCTGGGAAAATGCCCAGAAAAGGGAAAAAAAATAAGACTATAGAAGGCTACTTTCTTGGTGAACAGGTATTCCCTCCCTTCCTTTCTGATGAGGAAGAACAATGCTTACCATCAGGGAAAGACACAGAAGTCAAGGTTTCTGTATTCCAGCCCACTCAATGGGTTCAGGACATGGAAGAGCTCAAAAAGGATTTTGAAAATCAACTTAGAGAGGTGGAGGAAAAACTGGGAAGAGAAATGAGAGACATGCAGGTAAAGCATGAACAGCAGGTTAGCACCCTGCTAAAGGACACCCCAAAAAAATGCTGAAGAAAATAACACCTTGAAAAATAGGCTAACTCAATTGGCAAAAGAGGGTCAAAAAGCCAATGAGGAGAAGAATGCTTTCTAAGGCAGAATTAGCCAAATGGAAAAGGAGGTTCAAAAGCTCACTGAAGAAAATAGTTCTTTCAAAATTAGAATGGAACAGATGGAGGCTAATGACTTTATGAGAAACCAAGAAATCACGAAAAAAAACCAAAAGAATGAAAAGATGAAAGATAATGTGAAATACCTCATTGGAAAAACAACTTACCTGGAAAATAGATCCAGGAGAGACAATTTAAAAATTATGGGACTACCTGAAAGCCATGATGAGGAAAAGAGCCTAGACAACATCTTTCATGAAATTATCAAGGAAAACTGCCCTGAGATTCTAGAACCAGAGGGCAAAATAAGTATACAAGGAATACACAGAACATCAGCTGAAAGAGATCCAAAAAGAGAAACTCCTAGGAATATTGTGGCCAAATTCCAGAGTTCTCAGGTCAAAGAGAAAATATTGCAAGCAGCTAGAAAGAAACAATTCAAGTATTATGGAAATACAATCAGGATAACACAAGATCTAGCAGCTTCTACATTAAGGGATCCAAGGGCGTGGAATATGATATTCCAGAAGTCAAAGGAACTAGGTCTAAAGCCAAGAATCACCTACCCAGCAAAACTGAGTATAATACTTCAGGGGAAAAATTGATATTTCAATGAAATAGAGGACTTTCAAGCATTCTTGATGAAAAGACCAGAGCTGAAAAGAAAACGTGACTTTCAAACACAAGAATGAAGAGAAGCATGAAAAGGTAAACAGAAAAGAGTAGTCATAAGGGACTTTACTGAAGTTGAACTGTTTACATTCCTACATGGAAAGACAATATTTGTAACTCTTGAAACATTTCAGTATCTGGGTGCTGGGTGGGATTACACGCACACACATGCACACACACACGCACACACACACATAGAGACAGAGTGCACAGAGTGAATTGAAGAGGATGGGATCATATGTTAAAAAAATGAAATCAAGCAGTGAGAGAGAAATATACGGGAGGAGAAAGGGAGAAAAGGAATGGGGCAAATTATCTCTCATAAAAGAGGCAAGCAAAAGACTTATTACAGGAAGGATAAAGAGAGGAGGCGAGAGAAAAACATGAAGTTTACTCTCATCACATACCACTAAAGGAAGGAATAAAATGCACACTCATTTTGGTATGAAAACCTATCTTACAATACAGGAAAGTGGGGGACAAGGGGATAAGCAGGGTGGGGGGGATGATGGAAGAGAGGGCATGGGGAGGAGGAAGCAATTTGAGGTCGACACTCATGGGGAAAAACAGGATGAAAAGAGAGAATAGAAGTAATTGGGAGCAGGAGAGGATGGAGGGAAATAGAGTTAGTCTTATACAACACGACTATTATGCAAGTCATTTGCAAAACTACACAGATTTGGCCTATATCGAATTGCTTGCCTTCCAAAGGGAGGGGGTGGGGAGGGAGGGAGGAAAAGAAGTTGGAACTTGAAGTTTTAGGAACAACTGTCGAGTACTGTTCTTGCCACTAGGAAATAAGAAATACAGGTAAAGGGGTATAGAAAGTTATTTGGCCCTACAGGACAGAGGAGAGGATGGAGAGAAGGGCAGAGAGGGATGATAGAAGAGAGAGCAGATTGGTGATGGGGGCAATTAGCATGCTCATGGTTTTGGGGTGGGGGGAGGGGACAAGGGTGGAGAAAATTTGGAACCCAAAATTTTGTGAAAATGAATGTTAAAAGTTAAATAAATAAATTTAAAATAAATAAATAAAATATATAGTTTAAAAAAAAAAAAGAAATGTTAGCAATGACCACAAAGGCTGAAAAAGTTAAAATCTCTCAGTTTTTCAAGTACATATGTCACAAAATTAACTAAATCAATTCAGATTGTTTTTTACCTTTATCAAACGATTAGGATTTAAAATAAGCCTATAAAAATCAACAGCATTTTATGCCACCAGCAAAAATTAGAGAAATTAGTAGAAGAAATGCATTGATGATGATAATTTTTAAAGTTAAGAAATTAACATATCATGACATATTTAAAGACAACAGAAGCAAAATTCATAATGATTTTGAAAGACCTCAAGGAAGTCCTTGATATGTCCGCATAGTCCCAGTTTATGTTTATTAGATTAAGGAAACAAAGTAAAAATGTCAATACTTGCTAAATTAATCTAGAATTTAATATAATGCCAATTAAAATATCAGTAGACTATTTCACTGTGTTATATGAAGTCAGAAGAAAATTCATATGGGAAAACAAGGAGGCAAGGATATAAGGGACAAAGAATTAGAGAATGGGTGTAGGAGGATTTCAGAAAGTAGCATTAAAAATATCACACAAATTATATTATATTGCTGTGGGACACAAATGGGTCAGTGAAACAGCATAGAGACCCTGAATAAGAATCCAAGGCATATGAGAGGTTTGATAAGCATATGTTGTTGTTTTTTGCTGTTGTTATTTGTTTGCAATGAAACACTCATCATCATCCAATAAAGCATCATCCAATAAAAAGAGCTGGGAAAATTCAGATTGATACATTGTGATGAAAACTTTGACTCCAAACCTCACAGCATCAATTACAATCAATTAATCTGGATAACCCATCTCATTATTTTTTTTCTTCTTCTTCTTCTTCTTCTTCTTCTTCTTCTTCTTCTTCTTCTTCTTATTTTTATTTAAAGTTTTCAACATTCATTTCCACAAAATTTTGAGTCCCAAATTTTATCCCCATCTCTCTCGTCCCTCCCAAACCAAAACGCTTTGCGTTATGAATACCCCTTCCACCAATTTGCACTTACTTCTAACACCCCTCCGTTACCTTATCCCCATCTTCTCTCTTATCCTGTAGGGCCAGATAAATTTCTATACCTCATTACCTGTATTTCTTATTTCCCAGTTGCATGCAAAATCAGTTCTCAACATTTGCTCCTAAAACTTTGAGTTCCAACTTCTCTTTCTTCACACTGTGAAGGCAAGAAATTCAATATAGGCTATATAAATGTGAGATTTTGCAAATGACTTCCATAATAGTCATGTTGTGTAAGACTAAATATATTTCCCCTCATTCTGTCCTGTCCCTCATTTCTTGTATTCTCTCTTTTGACCTTGTCCCTCCCCAAGAGTGTTTACTTCTAATTCCTCCCTCCTCCCATTTTCCCTCCCTTCCATCACCCTCCCACCTTGCTTATCTCCTTCTCCCCTAATTTTCTGTAGTGTAAGATAGGTTTTCATACCAAATTAAGTGTGCATGTCATTCTTTCCTTGAGCCACCTCTCAGGGATGAGGTTCAGATCAGCAGCTCAACTTCCCCAGGAACTTTATCCAAAAATGGACACTGGCTGCTGCCTGCCACAGCCACCATAGTTGCATCTGCCTGCTGATGCCACCACCACTACTGCTACCACCTGGGGACTGGGGGGTGGGTACCCTTCTCCCTTGTCGTAGAGGTGAAAAAGCTCTCTCACTGAACCTTGAAGCTGCCTTTGGCACCTGTGGGTTTAGGGATCTGTGAACCTTGGTTGCTGCTGCCTGGGATTACATTCTGATGCATTCTCCAGTCCTGCTCCTTCTGGTGCCCTGTGACCCAGTTTGAGCTATGCTCTGCTCTCCATCTGGTACAACAGACTTTTCCCATCAGCTTTCCAGGTCTGCCTGGGCTAGGAATTTCCTCCCTTCCTTCATTCTGTGGCTTCAGCTGCAATAGAATTTGTTGGGAGTCTTTCTTTGCAGGTAATTTATGGGCAGTGGGGGAACAGCTAGAGTATGTGCATCTTTCTACTCTGCCACCTTGGCCCCATCTCATTATTTTTAAAAGGATAAAGAAAGATGGAAGAAAAGGAATCAATCAATATGTTTCATTGCAGGGAAGAGAAATTTTTTAATCAAGTAAAATCTTGGGGGGAAATGATTAAAGAAAGAATTGTTTAATTGGTTTATGCACCTATAAAATGTAAATAATGAGGGTGGAGTCAAGATGGCAGAGTAGAAAGATGTAAATACTGTAACGCTTCCCCTAGAACCCACAAAATACCTGTAAAATGAGTCTCACCAAATTCTAGAGCAGCAGAAGCCACAGAACAACAGAATAAAAGAAGTTTCCAGCCAAAGGTAACCTGTAAGGATGAGAAGAAATGTCTATCTCACAGGATGCTGAGCCTAGCGGAGCCCAACCCTGGCCATGCAGCAATGGGAGGAATGGGACATGAATGGACCTCCTGGGCAGAGTTCCCAGCAGGGGGGGCCCCAGATACCTTAACTCACAACAAAGAATGTTCCAAAGGCCACTGTGGGAGGGCTTTCTCAGATAGGTGATAAGGGAACAAGGTTTCTTCAGCAAAAGCCCCAGTGGCATCAGCAGCAACTGCAGGGAAGCAACCAAGGTCCATTGTCCAGGCAGCTCTGCTTAAAGCCTCTGGGGGTAGGGAGCAGCTGATCTAAAACTCAAACTTCAGTGGTGTCCCCACCCCACCCAAAGCCCAGAGGAATAGAGCAGCTCAGTTGAATCTCAATCTTGAATACAGTACTGGGTAGAGGAGGAGCAATAGAACTCTCCTCTTGACAAAGGATTCAGAAGTCAACTAACTGACTGGGAAAATGCCCAAAAAAAGGGAAAAAAATAAGACCATAGAAGTTGACTTTCTTGGTGAACAGGTGTCTCCTCCCTTCTTTTCAGATGAGGAAGAATAAGGTATACTGTCAGAGGAAGTCAAGGCCCCTGCATCCAGTGCCTCCAAAGTGAATATAAAATGGGCTCAGGCAATAGAAGAGCTTAAAAAGTGAATTAGCAGCTTGCTAAAGGAGAAATAAAAAATTCTGAGGAAAATAACATCTTTAAAAAGAGGCTAACTCAATTGGAAAAAGAGTTCCAAAAAGCCAATGTGGAGAAGGAGGCTTTGAAAATCAGAACTAGCCAAATGGAGTGGAAGGTTCAAAAGCTCACTAAGCAAAATAGTTCATTAAAAGAGAGAATTGAGTTCAGGGAGCTAATGACTATGAGATAAACCAAGCAGTTAAAAAATAAAATAAAAGTTTGAAAAAATAGAAGATAATGTGAAACATCTCATTGGAAAAACAACTGGAAAATATATCCAGGATAAAAAATTTAAAAATTATGGGTCTACCTGAAAGCCATCATCAAAATAAGAGCCTAGACAATATCTTCCACGAAATTATAAAGGAAAACTGTTCTGATATTCTAGAACCACAGGGTAAAACAAATATTGAAATAATCCACTGATCACCTCCTGAAAGTGACCCAAAGACAGAAACTCCTAGGAATATTGTGGCCAAATTTCAGAGTTCCCAAATCAAGGAGTAAATACTGCAAGAAGCTAGAAAGAAACAATTCGAGTATTATGGAAATACAATCAGGATGACACAGGATCTGGCAGCTTTAATATCAAAGGATCAAAGGGCTTGGAATAGGATATTCCTGAAGTCAAAAGAACTGGAATTAAAACCAAGAATCACCTACCCAGCAAAACTGAGCATAATAGGTCAAGGGAATAAATGGTCATTCAGTAATATAGAGGACTTTCAAGCATTCATATGAAAAAAACAGAACTGAAGAGAACATTTGCCTTTCAAGAGAAGCATGAAAAGGTAAACAGGAAAGAGAAATCATAAAAGCCTTTCTAAAGCTTAAATGTTTACACTTCCTACATGAAAAGATAATAATTGTAACTCATGAGACATTTCTCAGTATTTGGGTAGGCGGAGGGATTGCATACGCACACACATAGACAGAGAGTACAGGTTGAGTTGAATTAGAATAGATGATAGCCATAAAAAATAAAAATTGAGGAGTGAGGGAGGAAAATACTGGGAGGAGGAAGGGAGAAAGGGAATGGGGCAGGCTATAACTCAGAAAAGACATAAGAAAAATCTTGTTCAATGGAGGAGAAAAGGGAGAAGGGGAGAGGGGAAAAGTGAAACTTACTCTTTTCACATATGGCTTAAGGAGGGAATAACATGCTCACTAAATCTGGTATGAAAATATATCTTACCCTACAGGAAAGTAAGGGAGGAGGGGACAAGTGGGGTGAGGGGAATGATAGAAGGGAGGGCAAATGTGAAAAGGGAGTAATTAGAAATAAACACTTTTGGGAAAGGACAAGGCCAAATGACAGAATAAAAAATAAGGGAGGATAGGGTGTTTATTCATCCTTCATTACCGAAAAAGACCATGCCATCAGGGAAACGGTGACATGACTGGCACTTGACTTTATTCTGAGTGAGGGAGGTCTGTGCAAGTCACCAGCCTCATTTCTCATCCAGAGCCATCTGAATCCAGTGACCAGATATTCATCAGGATGACTGAAGATGACCCAGGATGAGGCAATTGGGGTTAAGTTACTTGCCCACGGTCACACAGCTAGTGAGTGTGCAGTGTCTGAGATGAGATTTGAACTCAGGTCCTCCTGATTCCTGCACTGATTCTCATATCCACTGCACCACCTAGCTACCCCTGGGGGGAGGGGAGATAGGGTAGGATTGAGGACAATGTAGTTAGTATTACACAACATGATTATTGTGGAAATCACTTGCAAAATGACACAGATTTAATCTGTATTTAATTGCTTATCTTCTTAGTGGGGATGGAGAGGGAGGGAGAGAGATATTGGAATTCAAAGTATTAGAAATGAATGTTGAGAATTATTATTGCATATAACCAGGAAATAAGAAACACAGGTAATGGGGTATAGAAATTTATCTTGCCTTATAAGAGAGAGAATGGGGATAAGGAAATGGTGGGGTGTGATAGAAGGGAGGGTACATTGAGAGAAGGGGAAATGAGAATGCAAGGTATTAGGGGGCAGGGTGAGGGGAGGGATGGGAAGAAAAATTGGACATGTTAACAAAGTGATGTAAAAGTAATTAGTATTAAAACAATTGACTGAATTAATTACTAAGACTAAATCAGAGACATCAGTAGTTTGGTGAAAAAAATTTTAGTCTAAGTTTTGTAGAGGCAGGTAACCTTGAGTAAAATTTTGCATTAATGGAAAAGTTAAGGTTGTAATGATAAATTTGATTTTATGATTGTTATTCAATCCAGAACTAGAACATGTATACAAAGGCAGGTAAACCACTTAAGACTTGCCTCAAAAGATGTTCCTTAGCCAAAGTGAAATTATAGTCATATCTGAAACCTGGTTATTGGAACTTGCTATTTTAAGATTCTATGGGACTATTAACTGACTGTTCTTCTGAGTTTAACTCCAAGTAGGCAGAGCAAGAAAGGTGGTCTGAACCTCCCATCCATGATGCCAGTAAGCCTGTGAGATGCTGGTATGAACTGAAAAAGGTGACTTCATGGGAGGGGTGGGAGAGTGGCTATTCAGCCTGGGCTGAGGTGGGATTCTCCTGATTCAGTTTCCCTATTGACACCTGGCAGACTTTAAGCCTGATTGAATGCAAGTTTACGGTCTACTCCTGCCTGGAATTGACATGAAGTTGGGGAGATATTGTTTGTCTGCAATGCCCCTACTCTTAGTGGTAGTTTCCTATTGTCAAAAGGTTTGTAAGCTTAATACCAGATCTATTAAATTTTACATTGTTGGTAGGGGAATATCCAAAGCTAAGTCTAAAATTAAGCTATTAGGCTTAGGACTTTAGACCAACAACAATAAATTAGGGCCCTTTAATTCTTAGTAACAGGGTGGAGACAATTAGGTCAAGGGCTTGTGAAGTTAGCATACATAGTTATTATTTGTGTTGGTTAATGTTAAAAAAAAATTCGTTTGTGGTCTATATTGTAAATGTTTTAAAGAAGTATCACCTGACCAAATGCTGGAATTATTTTATGTGATATGAACTGTGTGAAAAATTAAAAATCTAGAAATATATATATATATATATATATATATAATGAAACTATTTCAAAAATAAAGTATGTTACAGAAAATATTGATGCTAAATGCATCATATAACGTCATACTCAGAATCTCTAAGGAGGATCAGGAAACTCAGTGGTCATCTATTCAAACCAATACTTGAAATAATTGCTATTATAAAGCAATTTATTTAACCATTTAATACCTAATATTCACCTACTCTGCTTCCAGTTTTTTGTGAGTACAAAAACACTACTATGGTTAATATGTGTCTGTATTCATATGAACACGTATTTATGTAAGTAAATGCACATTTGTGCATACATACATACATGCAGTGGCTTATGTTGGAGGAGACAAAAGAAAGTGAGGGAAATAGATACTATTAGTGGAGTTCTGACTTTTTCTTTAAAAAATGATTAAAATGGACATACCCTTCAACTCAAATTTACTATTGTTAGGAATAAAATGACAAAAGCCAGCAAAGACAAAAATAAATACCATATATTTACCCAAATGTGTATTTATGTGAAGGGATTGATCTTCAATAACTAAATGACGTATTACTCTTTTTCTTTGTGAATCTTGTGTATTGAGTAGATGGTGGACTTCAATATATCCATTTCTCTTAAATGTATTTAACTACAGGATTATCGATTCTGTGGTCTTTTTCAAGGAATTATCATCTCCCCTCAGAGGCTTACATTTGACCTTCTTCCTTGTGAAACTTAGAACCTAGTGTCTGATATTATCCCCACTGCCTGTCCCCCTAATTCAACAGGTGGGTTTATAAGGAAGGTTGCTTGAACTTTTCTATCAATCTCTGTCCAATTTCCATCCCTCTTATAGAACAATGATTTATTGTTCAGTCATTTTGAAGCTGTGTCCTCATTTGGAATTTGCTTGGAAAAGATACTGGAGTGATTTTCCATTTCCTTCTCCAGTTTATTTTACAGATGAGGAAACTGAGGGAAGCAAGGTTAAGTGACTTGCCCAGGGTCACACAGTTAATAGTGTCAGAGGAGACATTTGAACTCACGAAGATGAGTATTCCTGAATTCAGACCTGACACATTAACTACCTAATATCAATGTTACCACTAATGGTTAGAACTCAGTATCCTTGAACCAACAGAAACGATTGCTTTTGTTGTATTTTACAAAAGGATATTTATTGTGAAGATATAGCAAGACTAAAACTATTAATGTTTATTCAACTCACAGGGTCACTATCTTTTACCACATCAATTCATGGGGAGAGTAGATCAGTATAGAAGCAGTTGCTTCAAAGAATACATTCCTATCAAATTCACTTCTGAATGGCATACAATTGGCAGATAAGTCACTCCTCTTGTAGGACCAGATATCTTGTGTGTCAGGGTAAATTCTCTGTTGGACTGTGCAGCACCAGTATGATATTCACAGTACCTATGCTGGCAATGAATATCTCAGTGCAATTTTGAATCATGAAATACCACAGACTTCTTCACATGTAAGATGAACCAAAACATTTATTCAGACTCCAGAAAACCAAATCCATCACAGTAGCAAAAATCAATGCACAATAACAGTGCAAAGAATAACTCCATCCCACAAACCAGCTACATTAAGCAAATCACAGGCAAGCCCTCTTAAAGTAAATCACAGACAATCACAAAACCACTCATACTTTCCAGCTACCTGCATCCTTCCTAGCTCTGAAAGCTCTCATGACTTATTTCCTCTCAGCTCTGTTACAGCCCTGCCTCTTCCTGTTTCACCCTTCCTTCTCCACCTCTTTTGTTCTACTCCCTTCCTATTCTATGTGACTTAGACTCATGTGACTCAGGTTTCCATATGACTAACAAGTCACATAGGCCTATTAATGGATGGGAAAGATCTTCCCATTAGGAAGCAAAATTCTATTAACAATAAGCGAAAGTGCATTATCAATAAAGGCTGTTTTGGGTCATCAGCTTTGTGCCATATCTACTATCAAATTTCAGAATGGATTCCAGCTCTTCAATCCTAGATGCCTCCTTGACTTTTCAAAGTCTTAAGCTTATATTCACCTCCAATATTTCTTCTCCTCAATACACTCAAGAAGAAACATGAAAAGGCAAAGAAATGGGTACTATATTCAGGTGTCCCATGTCTGCCTAGTTTAGAAGAGCCAAATGTCTCTCTTCACCTAGACCCCTAGAGCATATTTTCTCACTAATTCCAGACAAACAAGATAGAAGGAAGAGAATTAACACAGTGGAAATCTTTTATCTGCTCCCCAGTTCTGGTTCAGCAGCCAAACAAAATGACCTGTCCATATTCTTAAGTAAGCAGACTGGAAACAGATGACCTGTTTTCAGGAGGGCCCTGATAGCACACATCATTGTGACGTTCTAGAAATAATCTTCTTCCATCTGGGCTAGAAGCAGGAAAAATATCTGAAACATATTTAGTGGACAAGAGTCTCATTGGTCAGTCACTCCATTACAATAATATTTGAATCATGGACTTTACCCAAAACCTGAAACTGAAGAGGGGAGAAACTCCATAGTGTGTTATGCCCAGTGGGACTCCTCTTGGCACCATCCAGCAAAGGTTTATATCCAGTAGGGTAGCATCTGGTAGAACCATTGGGAAGTAGCTCCAGAAAGAGTATAAAGGTGCTATCACTAGAAGACATCAGTAGTATTACAATAGGAGTGATAGGGATTGGTATTCTATATAGGTTCAATGATTGCAAATGTTCACTACACATTTCCATCATAGCCACACATCATTTTGAGAGATTGTGCTTCACATTTCTGTGAGATATATTTGTTATTCTTTTCTTACTATCTCATTTTATTGAATGTCCCTGATTTGAATTAATTGTTCTCTTTGGGTGACAAATAAAGACAAATTCAGTCTAGTGGAATTTCAGAGGAAGATGGGAGTATGTGTTTTAAAGTATTGGGGAAAATGTTTATACTCCTTGATATAACTTTTTCAGTAAATATCCCTTTGTAAAAGAGATTTCAACTGGTTAAGGGATACTAGGATGCTAACAATGAGAATTATTAATGATAAAATGAATATGCTAACCATAGCTGACATGTGATAATGGGAGGAGAATACAGAAGAATAGAGACTTAAGATCACAGCATTAGAGAACCCTATATTCCTACTACTGCCCCAGTGGTAAAGATGTAGCCTTGCTCCACATGCCCTGACTCATCAGTGTGAATGGAAATTTGGGTAAGGATCCTGAGAAATTATGTGTATCACATGATACTTTCCCCATGAGAGGAGTGAGATCTGTCATGCATATGTAGTTCAAAGTCTGAAGACTTTTTAAACACTTTTAGAAAAGCAGCCATGATAGCTATGAACTAAAAAGACTTTTTGTGAGTGTTAGTGGTGGGTTTTGGGGGAATGTGGTGGAGTTGTCCTGTTTTGTTTTGTTTTGTTTTTTTTTTACCCCTCATAGAGTTATCTGTCTTATTTCTTTTGAAAGTCTTGACTAAGAGGCTTCTCATATCCAGATGAACATTCTCTGACTGAGGTACCATGTATAACAATCAATAAAAAATACTTCTAGCAAGAAATGCTTGTTCTCTTACACTCAAGTCTGTCTTATTAAAGGGAACTCTGTGGTCAACTGGGTTTGGTTCCCCAGAATAACCTCACACTATGTTTTAGTGACCTTTCTACATAAATCCGTATTTTAATCTTCGAAAACTAAACTATCATTGACACAAGAGCTACTTACCCAACAGTTGGTAAGTCACGCTGGAGTTCAGCTCTCTCCAACATCTCAACTTCAAATCCCTCCAGCTTTCTCGTGTGGAAAATCAATAGGAAAAATGAACAGAGATAAAAATGAAGCCAAGGGCAAATGGTGTGTCATAGCCACATCACTGGTGTTACATGTGCGGATACAGTCAACCAAAGCCTAAAGAGGCTTACAACATATCTTTGTAGTAGTTTTTAAATTGCCGCCTTCCATTCTTTTGTCTTCTCATGGCATTTGCCTATATTTTTTAATTCAACTATGTTTTCTTTGAGATGAAATAATCAGAATTATAATTAATATTCCAGGGGAAGTATACGGTATAGGAGTTACAAAATGCTTATTTCTTATAATGTTCACGAAAGCCTGGAGTCTATAAAAACAGCAGAAATATATTTAACACCTAGAGTTTAACAAAGAGTTTTATATACATAATCATAGTAATTTCACAATGACCTTGTAAAATTTAGTACCATGGATATTATTATCCTTATTTTATAATTAAAGCTATTAAAATATCTTGGCCATGGTCCCACGGTGAGAAAGTCTCAGGTTTAAAACTCAGGTCTTTCCTGAGCTCATGTCCAGTTTTTTTTTCATTATCTCTTGAGCTTTAGGGCATGTAATTTAAATTTAGATTACTTTGCTCTAATAAATTGCCTTGTATAGTGCTTCACCATTCAGAAAATCATTGGGTTTTTTTTTTGTTTTTTTTTTCCCCATCCATCTTTGGCATGCCTGACATGGAGTGTTAGTATTATCATTCCCCCTTTACAGATTTTACTTAGTAAGAAAGCTGATGTAACAAGGAGCTGTGATTTGAAATACAGCTTACCATATATAACTTAATAAATAAGTGGTTGAAAATTTACTAATGCCAAAGGAAGCTAAACAATTTACCGACGTTCTCACAGTTAGTGTCAGATATGTAAGATTTGAACTCCATTCTTGGCAAGTCCATCTTCTCTATGCACTATATTATACTAGCTCAAGATAAAAAGAATTACTATAGTAACTGTTAATTTTTTTCTCAGTCTACCTGTTACCAAAAGTTTAAATTAGTGTAAATTCTAGTTGACACTATTTTTCCCTAATTTGCTCTTTATGCAACTTCATATGTAGATATGAAGAGTTAAACCTATAACTATCTGTCTGTATTTATCTATACATAAATTGTTTCATCAAGATCTCTCTATGTCCATCTATCCTTCTATCTGTCTATGCATCTATCTATGTATTTATGCACCCATTAATATTATCTACCTACTATTTTTCTATCATTACAATCTTTAGGCAATTTAAACTATACAAACTGCTTACGTTTTTTATTTTTCTCCTCTCTCACCTGCTACTCTCCTCCAAATAACTTTTTTGTAATGAAGTTATTCAGTAATAGCTACCATTTAAGGTTTCTCCTGGGACAACAAGGATGAAAGGGTAGGAAATTAGAGATGAGAAAAAAGTAAACAAGCACAATCTATTGTGTGTGAAGTCCTCCATCTATCACATCATGTGTTGTCTTATGTCCTTACTTGTCCTGCCTGACTTAATTAGATGAAAGTCCATTGGGAAGAATTTCTTTCTTCCTGTCTGTTTTATATAATTTTGAGTATTCTGTTGCTTTTTTCCCAATAAAAACAGAAGCAGCAGACTGTCCTCTGAGGCACAACAATAAAAGAAAGCATGAGGGACATCTGTTGGGGGGATCATCACAGTAGTTTGGAGAGTATTAAATAGTACACTACATAACACACTTTCTTGTTTTGAGAGAGTTAACATCTACAATTGGAAAGGATACGATTAGTTTTCATTTGATCAAACTCTCAATCATATATTAATACATATTCTATAGCATATGCTGTAGGTATGTAGCCAGAGGCATGTTGAATTTCTTATGTCTTATCTATTTTTGTTCAATTTTAGAATTTAGGGCCTTGTAGAACATTGTCAAAAGATAGTATGTTTAGAGGAGAAAAAGTAAGATGGTGAAGGACTTAGGTATATGAGCAACTGGGTTGTTTAACCTGCAATAAATATATTTGTGGGTATATAGAGTCTAGAACAAGATGGGACCTTCCATACACCTACCCAATCTTCCTTAATCAGTGAGGAATCTGAGGGTGAGAAAATGCCTTAGCTATGTCATATAGGAACAGAGACCTGATTCAAACTTACATCCTCAAAATATGAAGCCAGAGCGCTGTAGAAGGGGTAGAAGTAGAAGAATTTCAGTTCAATAGAAGTAAGAATTTCCTAATAATTGGACTGATCTGGGGCAAATATGACTAGCATATGATCACACAGCTAATATGATGATTCCAAGTCCAGCTCTCAAGCCATATACTATGATGTCTCTCAGGTGCTTAATACAAGCTTGGATGGCATTGAATTGCTCAGAATTCCATAGTTCTAGCCTCCACAATTTTCTTGCACTCCACACCTTTGAGAAATAAACACTTCTGTACTGCAATTCCAGGCCCATTATTGTAATTACATTCACTACTTGTGCATAATGGCTTCACTAATTGCTCATTTGCCTGTCCATCTCCACTATTTGGTTACAGGTCATGGTATATGATTTATTTTTACTATGTAATTTTGAGCCTAGAATCATAGTATGCTACGCGCACAGAGAATGCAGATGACATAGAATGTATTTGTGTTTTCCTGCCTGGAACATAACAAGCAAAATACTTTAGTGTTTTCACCCTAAATATGAAATGGAGAAAGCATTTGCACCTATGCTAGGTGTACAATGACAAAAATGACATATTTCCTAATCTTAAGGAGATCATAGTCAATTGAACTACTGCAGTATGTAAAGAAGTACAGAAATATTGAGTGTGTGCAGAAAAGTGATAAATAATTTCTAAACTGAGGGTTAAAAATGAAAATAAGTAGGAAATTCCAAATACAAGACACTTGGCCACTGCTTAAAACTAAACTAGAGAGTCTAAGAGATGTAGATGAGAAGGAAGCACAGTTCACACACAGGGGAGAGAGAATGAAATATATTAAATACTTACTCTATGCTAGTCAGTAAGTTCAGAAGATAGATATGCAAGGAACCTAAGTAGAGCCCATGCTTAAGTATTTTGCATTGTAATGAGGGAAGACAATATATAAGAGGGAAATGGAATGGAGGAAGCCTATGCAGCAGGGAAAGAGAAAGAGGAATCTAAAGATAGAGAACAGGTATCTGTCATGATATTGTTTATTTAGGTGAAAGAAAGATAATAAATACATTTCAATTGAACTTTCAAGCTCAGATATCAATATTCCTTATTTTTGAAGTGGCAATGTGGACTATAAATGGTTACAGGTTCCTGTTATACCTTCTCTCTAAACTACTCCTTCCCTTCCCTCCTATATTGACTCTCCTTCAAGTGAAAATTTATTAGGAGTAAGAAGAGAATACAGAGTTAAGGCTGAGAAGATTTCTTTCAAAATTAGCAACTCCTTATGTGTGGGTTAAGATACCCTGGGCATAAAACAAAACAAAATAAAAATTCACTGATTTTGGAGTCACAATGCTGAGATCAATTTCTGACTCTGTGTTTTGTTTGTTTGTTTGTTTTCCCTACTCTAATGACCTTGGACAAGTCAAGCAACTCTCTGACCCTTAATTTCTTCATCCATAAGCAATAGCTTGAGAATTGACTAATATTTTGAAACTTGTAGTTTCAAGTGACTACTCTCAATTCTGAGAAGGAATTTGAGACTATTTGGGTATTTGGTTTGCGCGACAGAATGGTGCTATACCCAGTGTTCTTAGTAAATATGGAAGAAAGGGAGGGAAGGAGAAAGGGAGACAGAGAGAGAGAGAGAGAGAGAGAGAGACAGACAGACAGACAGACAGACAGAGACAGAGACAGAGAGACAGAGAGAGACAGAGAGACAGACAGACAGAGACAGAGACAGAGAGAGAGACAGAGACAGAGACAGAGAGACAGAGAGAGAGACAGAGAGAGAGAGAGACAGACAGAAACAGAGAGAGAGAGAGAGACAGAAACAGAGAGAGAGAGAGAGAGAGAGAGAGAGAGAGAGAGAGAGAGAGAGAGAGAGAACTGACCTGTAGTTAAGAAGAAAAAAATAAATGGAGCTATTGAAATGGAAAATTCAGAGCATAAGCACATGGCTGAAACTACTACTGATTCAAGGGCTGAGAAAATTTCCAAGAAAAGATTTGCTCTTTTCCCAGCTTCCATTCCCTAGGTCTGTCCATTAATATACCCCCTAACTGTTCTCCATTCATTGTTTCCTTTAAGTTTTGCTTCAAAAGAAAGCAAGGTTTAACTAACACAAACTTCATAAATCAGAGGAGAAGAATCCATTTGTGCATGAAGTCTTCTCATGTCATTGCTAACCAAAAATATAAACAAAGAAAAAAGAAAGGAAGATGCCAAGCCTAGAGGCCTGTATTGGGCTACCCGAGTCTTTCTTACCTGTCCAGGTCTTCGGCTGGCCACGCCGGATGCACATATGAGAGAAAGGACGTTCCAGAGTCAAACAGGGGTTGAGCTTTATTACAGGGTTTCGGTTACAAGTGCAGGGGGTCTTCTTTCTTAGGACGAAGAGGGGGAGATTTCCTAAGAAGGCTAAGCTTAAGGGAATGGAAGTAGAAGTACAAGCGGGGAGAGAGGGGGAGGGGAGAGAGGAAAGAAAAGAAGCGGAGCCCTACTTTTCTCTTTGGCTCCACACGTGCTAAGAGCTTTTAGGCTTCCTCAGTCCTACTTAATCTTCAGCCACACAGTTTGCATCTCAATACCGTGCTGTTAGGTAACTAGGTGTGCTCCAATCCGGGACGACCTCGAGGGCAGGGAGACTCCACCCATCAGGTATCTCCGGGGGAGAGGCGGAAATACCCGAGCTAGCCGAGCTAGCTCGGTCTGACCTTCTCGAACCCCCGCTGTTCATGGAGGGCCTCGTAAGACTCTAAGATTTAGAAGTCCCACTTTTACCTGCCCGAGACTGTCCACACGGAATTGAGCTTCCAGTCCCAACAGGAAGAAGGAAGGACAGAAAGAATAAAAACCACAAATATAATAGAGTGCAGTTGACTAAATTTCTAGAGAAAAAAGTGAGGGAGTTGGGATAGATTATTTCACTTTTTACATTAGACTTTTTTGTTATTTATTTTTCAGTGTTCTCCAATCACTACCGTATAACTTAGATGTTTTTGCCTCCCTTCCTGTCCCTTTCCCCTGCATCCCCTACTCCCCAAGACAGCATGCAATTTTATGTAGTTTCTACATATACATTCTTATTAAATACATTTTCACCATAGTCATGTTGTATAGAAGAATTAAAATGAATGGCAAAATCATGTAACAAACCAAAATCTAACACAAAAGAAAATGATCTGCTATATTCTATGATTGAATTCCATACTTCTATCTCTGGATGTGGAAGGCTAGATTAGTTCTAAAGTTCCCGCTACTTGAAGCTATGATCTGTGATTATATGTATTTCATATATAATTCTAGCTCAAGAGGATAAAGTGAGACTGGTGACCTTACACAGTCCTCCCCCACTCAAAACAAAGTTAAGTAAAGTCATGTCATCATTTCAATGATGTCATGGTCTTCAAAAATGAAGTATGAACATAACCTGTAAGTAGACCCAGCTGCCTGAATAGGGACCTAGCTAGCTGGATAGCTCAGTTCATCCTCTCAATTCTGTCTCCTCTTCCTCTTCCTTCTTCTCTCCAAAGGAAGATGAATTTGGATGGCCAGAGGATGCCCAGTTAACTTGGGATTAACTGGCTAGATTTCTTTCTTCCTTTCTTTCTTTCCCCTCCTGGCTGAAAAGTGATTATCAAGAGCAACTGTTGGCTTTCCCTCCCAGTCTGATTTGGTTATTTTTTTTTCTTTTGTTAATTAAAGTGACCATTCCCTGAAAAATTCTTGAAATAGCATGCACTTTCTAGAGTGCTCCCATCAAGCCCCACCAAATACCAGTAAAAATAGCTCTAAACAAATTCTGGAGCTACATAACTTATAGAATGATGGAGTGAAACAGATCTCTAGCCTATGACAGCTGGGAAGATCTCCAGGGAAGTATCTGTCACTGCACATTGGGAGTGGAGCACGGTTCAGAGTGGACTGGGCTGGTAGAGACAAGACCTAAGCAGGCCTTGGGGGGAATGAATCTCTTGCAGCTGTGGAAGTTTCCAGACTTCAGAACCCCAAAACGCTTAGGACAAATTGGAAGTTCAGTGGGAAAAGCCTATGGGACCAGTGCAGGATAGTGGAGTTGTCCAGCCCCAACTCCAATGCAACAGATGGGGAAGGGTCAGAGGAATCCCCAGCAGCCACAGCAGCTGCAGGGGCAGCTGCAGCCACTGCATTTGGAGCTCTATGCCCAAAAAATGTGGGAGAATCGAGCTACTGACTGTGCAGCCCCCGCATCCCACTGGAAGCAGAGAATTGTCTTGACAAAGAGCTCAAAAGTCAAATAAATGGCTGGGGAAATGAGTAAAAACTGAAAAAAAAAAACCATTAGGACTACAGAGTCTTGTTTTGGCGAAGAGGAAGACCAAAGCATGCAAACAGAAGAAAACAAAGTCAAAAGCCTCCAAGAAAACTATACATTGGTCTCAGGCCCCAGAAGAATTCAGAAAGGATTTTGAAAATCAGCTAAGAGAAGCAGAGCAAAAATTGAGAAGATAAGTGACAGCGATGCAAGAAAATCATGAAAAACGAGTCAATTGCTTGCTAAAGGAGACACAAAATGCTGAAGAAAATAACACTTTAAAAAATAGACTAATCCAAATAGCAAAAGAGATCCAAAAAGTCAATGAGGAAAAGAATGCCCTAAATGGCAGAACTGGCCACATGGAAAAGGAGATCCAAAAGCTCACTGAAGAAAATATTTCCTGAAATATTAGAATGGAGAAAATGGAAGCTAATGACTTTATGAAAAATTAAGAAATTATAAAAAAAACAAAGGAATGAAAAAATAGAAGACAATGTGAAATATCTCATTGGGAAAAAAAAATTGACCTGGAAAATAGATCCAGGAGAGAATATTGAAAATTTATGAGAATACCTTAAAGCCATGATCAAAAAGAGAGCATAGACATCATCTTTCATGAAGTTATCTAGGAAACCTTCCCTGATATTCTAGAACCAAAGGGTAAAACAAATATTGAAAGAACCCACTGATTACCTCCTGCAAGAGATCCTAAAAGAAAAGCTCCTGGAAATATTTTAGTAAAATTCTAGAGCTCCCAAGTCAAGGAGAAAATACTGCAAGCAGTCAGAAAGAAACAATTCCAATATTGTGGAAAGACAATCAGGATAACACAAAATCTAGCAGCTTCTACAGTAAGGGATAGAAGGGCTTGGAATATGATTTTCCAGAAATCAAAGGAGCTAGGATTAAAATGAAGAATCACTACCCAGAAAAACTGAGTATAATACTTCAGGGGAGAAAATGGTCATTCAAAGAGATAGAGAACTTTCAAGCATTCTTGAAGGAGAGACCAGAGTTAAATAGAAAATTTGAATTTCAAGCACAAGAATCAAGAGAAGCGTGAAAAGGTAAACAGGAAAAAGAATTCATAAGGGACTTTCTAAAGTTGAACTGTTTATGTTCTTACATGGAAAGGTAATATTTGTAAGTCTTGAGACTTCTCTCTGTATTTAGGTAGTTGGAGGGATTATATACATATAGATAGAGGGCATAGGGTGAGTTGAATAGGAAGAGATGATATCTAAAAAATAAAACTAAGGAGTTAGAGAGGAATATAGTGGGAGGAGAAAGGGAGAAATAGAATGGGGCAAAATATCTTTCATAAAAAGACAAGAAAAAGCTTTATCAATGGAGGGAAAAAGGGGAGAGGTAAGAGGGGAAAAGTGAAGCTTATTTTCATCACATTTGGTTTAAGGAGGGAATAACATGTACACTCAATGTGTTATGAAAATGAATTTTACACTGCAGGAAAGTAGGGGAGAAGGGGGTAAGTGGGGTGTGGTGGGGTGATAGATGCGAGGGTAGAAGGAAGGAAGGGGTAATTAGAAATAAACATTTTTAGGGAGAGACAAGGTCAAAAGAGAGAATAGAACAAATGGGGAGGCAGGACAGGATGGAGGGAACTATAGTTAGTCTTTCACAACATGACTTTTATGGAAGTCTTTTCCGTAACTACACATGTATAACTTGACCTAATTGCTTGCCTTTTCAGTGGTGATGGATGGAGATGGAGGAAGGGAGAGAAGTTGGAACTCCAAGTTTTAAAAACAAATGTTAGAAATTGTTTTTACATGGAACTAGGAAATAAGAAATACAGGTAATGGGGTATAGAAATCTATCTTGCCTACAAGAAAATAGAGGAGATGAGGATAAGGGAAGGGAGGGGTATGCTGTAAGGGAGGGCAGATTGGGGGAAGGGAGTAATCAGAATTCACAATGTCTTGGGGTGGGGGAAGGTGTGTGATGGGGAGAAAATTTGTAATTTAAAATCTTGTGGAAATTAAAAATAAATAAATATTTTTAAAGGGGCCTATTGTACCTCTCCTCACTCTGAGTACCTGAAGAGGAGTTAGCCAAAAAAGGCCAAGGAGTCCCATTGCATCCTGGATCATCTCCAGTCATCCTAATGAATATCTGGTCACTGGATTCAGGTGGCTCAGGAGGAGAAAGACAGGCTGGTGACCTTACACATCCCTCCCTCACTCAAAACATAGTCAAGTGCAAGTCATGTCATTATTTGTCTAATGTCATGGTCTTCCTTGAAAACAAAAGACAAAAACACATCCCTACAATTCCTAACATCTGAATTCAATCATCATAAGGTTTTAGTTCAAGGTGACTTGTATTATTTTTTAAATCTCCTAAGACTACTTTTAATTTGTTTTTATGGTTAATTTGACTAGCCGCAGGACAATTGACAAACCAAGAGAAATAGAATAAAGAGAATTTTCTCTGTGAATTCAATATTGCAATCAGTTTGGAAAATAGATTGTATTTCAGATCAATATGTACTCTAATTTATTCCTCTTTTGTGGGGATAATTTTTGAGGGAGGAGGAGTGGACCTTATTTCAGAATTCTAGCATATAATCCAAATATTCCATAAAAGGTAGTCATTGGGATGGAATTGAGCACTGGAAAAGAACAACTATGGGCCCTTTTGGCTGAGAGGCAGGGTTCCTTCCCTCTCCCACTCCAGCCAGAAAAAGGTGGGAGGCTCAGAACTTCTCTTTCTTCAACCTGACCCAGTTCCCACAAAGCTCTGAATACCCACCCTTTGCCATGTAGATGTTGATACCTTTTCCCTCTCACCCACCTCTTCCCAACCTTAACTGCTTCCAAAAGGATTCTATAGCCCAACTTGACTCTGAACCTTGATCCCACTCTCCTCATGGTTAGGGACTATCTGCTTTCCATTTATCTCCCAAATGTTGCTTAGAGTGCCAAGTAGTTTGACTCTTTCCCTCCCTAATCCACATCCACACACTCTTTCCTTCCATAATGACTACTTTCATAAATTTTGAGTTCTTTCCTGTTAGAATATGAACTCTTGGGGATGAGATACTTCATTTTTGCATTTAGCAGAATGCCTGACAACATAATAAGGATTTCATAAATGTCTATTCACTGTTCATTTTTTAAGAGTTTTTATACAAGATACTGAAATTTAGAGGATATGATAGCACTAACCTTGTATCAGTCAGCCATTTTAGCATTTACTAAGATCTTATTACCTACTTATCACTATGCTACGTCCTGGAAATAGAATTATAAGCAGAAAGTTTTTGCCCTTAAAATGCTTACATTCTAATGCAGGAAGAAAACACAAGTTAGAAAAGTAGGAGGAGAAGGGAAGGAGTCCTCTGTGGTTGTAGTCAGGAGAGGGATGAAGACAAAGCTAAACAGGATGCTCTCCACAAATGGAGATTCTAGAAGAAGAGGTCTTAGGGCAAATGGCATTTCCAATGTGTGAATTCTGGGCTGACGGGATCTTCTATAAAAAGATATTTCTGAGATATTACAGTAGTCCATCAAGGTGCAGCCATCATTGCCTGGGTTCATAAATTTCTGCTTCCCCCAGTCTAGAAGATATGACTCAAATGTAATTTCATTTCCTTCATTAGCTCTCCTTGTCTTTCCCCTTCCCTTTCTCACTGCCTTGATCCAGACACTAACTTCCCCTACAGATATAGCTCTAGTCTCGTTCCTCCCTGACACTAACCCCAGTCTCTGCCCCTGCCCCTGCCCCAGCCCCACCACAGGCTCAGGGCCAGGCTCCAGCATTGGCCCTCTCCGCCCTTGGCTCCTCGGGCCATTCCCCAGTGGCCACATGGTCGGTCTGTACCTGGTCATCCTCACCTCCATGTGGACAGCTACTAGTGTCACCAGTAGGGCACAGTCCACATCATCGCCACTCTGCTGGGAACAATTGACAAACATTTAGTAGAAATCACCAACTGCTTTTCAGTGTCACATAATGAGTCTGAGGATGAGGTTGCTGTGGACTTGGAATTTGCTAAGAATACGTATGAATTACACAAGAAAGTCTCTCCAAATGAGCTTATTCTGGGCTGGTACGCTGCAGGTCATGACCTCACAGAACACTAGGTACTGATGCACAAGTATTATAGCCAGGAAGCCCATAGGGTCATTCACCTCACTGTGGACACCAGCCTCCAGAATGAACGAATGAGTATCAAAGTACTCGGTGCTTCTATGGGTATTCCTGGAAAAACAATGGGAGTGATGTTCACTTCACTGACAGTAAAATAGGTCTACTATGATACTGAGAGAATTGGAATTGACCTTGCTACGAAGATATGTTTCATCCCCAACCCTGTGATTGACCTTTCAAGTGATCTGCAGCAAGTTGGTGGGGCATCAGCCAGGATACAGGATGCTCTAAGCACAATGTTGCAGTAAGCTGAGGATGTGCTGTCTAGAAGGTTATCAGCTGACAACACTGTGGGTCGCTTCCTGATGGGGCTGGTTAACAAGTTCCCAAGGTTCCAAAATTGCCCCTGAGGCCTTTGAGACCATGCTGAACAGCAACAGCAATGACCTCTTGATGGTGACTTACCTTGCCAATCTAACCCAGTCACAAATTGCTCTCAAAGAGAAACTTGTGAGCCTGTGAGGAAACCCAATGAGCAGCACCTACAGCCAGCAATTCCACCTGATGTGGGTCCTCCCTTGGTCTAACCCATAGGATAGAGCAGAATTCTTCTTTAACCATCATCTTTAAGTTGCCTGTTTAAGTAACTGAGCTGTTTATAACTCCAAATAAACCACAGACATTCCTTTTCCCCAGGGAACAAAAGATAGAAAACCTGCCACTTATAATAATTTTGGTGACCTTGAATTATTTGTTATTATTGTTTTTTGTTTCTCTTTTTCCTTATTTGCTTAGATCATTAGCTCAATTTCCCCTTTGTATTTGGGTACATACTGGCTTTGGAACTAATATGTATTTACTGTGCACGTTTGGGTTCATAGTAGATTTAGATACAGCTTGGCTTCTGATTCAGTTAGTGAAGTTTTCCTACTGTTCAATTTCCCTGTGCCATATCCACTGTTTATGTCAGGCTCCTCTGGGTTATTACACTAAGGTAGAGAACTAGGCAGATTTTCTTCAGCTAGAGGTTTCAGGGGAGTGTTAATTGACAATTAGGAAATGATTCAAACACAAGGAACACTGCCAAACAGGTCTGGCTAAAATTATGAGCACAAGGAATTTCTTAACTTCTTCTAAATAACTGTCAATCAAAACATTAATTATGTGAATGTGAAATATAAAGGAATAAAATTATAGAAATAAAATGATAGTAGAAAACAAAGATAAAATTGTTAAAGTATATTTGTTTTATATTTTTAATGTTCAAACAGTTTCCTTTGTATCAATTGTACTTTTTCTTTCTTCACTTCTAAATTTTGCTTTCCAAAATTATTTAGGTATCTTTGTCTCACCTTTTTGTTTATTAGAATTTTTCTAGTAGTTTTTCTTTTCACAATTAGAAAATTACTTTCCTGAAATATACAGTAAGTTCTGATTTATCTGGTATCCTCAGGAAATTAGGTTTTTCACATAAGTAATTTTTTTCTGGAAAACCAAGCTTATGCACTATTTTTGGTTATAGTTGTATCTTACATGTCATCTAGTTCAATCCTCTCATTTTAATGATATGGAATCTAAGACCTGGACTAATTCAGTAGCGTTCTCCTTCGTCTTCTTGCCTCCAGTTTGTCCCCATTCCTATCATGTCCTGCTAAGCTGTGAAAGTGATTTTTCTAAAGAGCAGCTCTGTTCATATCACTCTCTAGTTAGTACTCTTCAATTATCCAATTATCTCCCTACTATATCCAGTATCAAATATAGAACCCGCTGTCTTTTAAAGTCTTTCAGATCTACTCCTTTCTTATGTTTTTCAGTCTTCTTACACCTTGCTACCTTCTACATATATCGAAATCTAGTGACACTGGCTTACTGTACTATCCACAAGACACTCTATATTCCATTTCAAGGAGATTTCAATGGTTGTCTCCAATGCTTGGAATTCCATGATTCTTCATCATTATCTCCTGCTTCCCCTGACTTCCTCCCAATCTCATCTAAAGTCTCACTTATTGCAGGAAGTAATTCTCAGTCTTCAGTAATCTTATTTCCTTCCTTGTGAGACTTTTTAGAATACCCAGCCTAGAGTAATAAAGACTTAATTTAAGTTTTCTTGGCATTTCCTGGCTATGTGACCCTGGGCAAGTTACTCATCCTTATGATTGACTCTATCTGGCAGGGTTATTGTAAGGGTCAAATGAAATGATAGTTGTAAAGTGCATAGTGAAATCTAAAGGGCTATATAAATATTTTCTGCTAATTTGTAATCTCAGTTAAGCACAATGCCTGGAACAGAGTAGATACTTAAAAACCTTTGGTTGACTGATGAAGTCAAATGACTTATCCAAAGTCACACAATAAGTAATAAAATAGAAAATTCAAACGGTGAACAGTTTTCTACTTGAAGTCTGACATTTACTATTGAGTGGACCCAGTAAAGTTTACCCTTTTAGAACAGTTAACTTATCCATAAAATTATAATAATAAGTACTAGCCTAAAGGGGTTATTGTAAGGGTCAAATTAAATAAGGTGTTTAAAATACTTTTGCAAATTCTATAGGACTGCTATTATCATTGGTTTACTTTCAGCTCCTCTTTTACCTCTTCCACACCTTGCTTCTACTTTCTTTCTCCTTCTCCTTTTTCTCCATCTCCTTCATTTTGTTCTTCTTTTCCTTCTTCTGGCATATATTTCCTTCTCACTATTTTGAGTTCCTCTTTTATCAATTGCACACTATATCTACATATTTCAGGAATGTTCAAATGCAGATATAAGCAAAAGAGTTCACTGTATACATTAGAATATAAATGAATGAATCTAATGATTTGTAGATAAAATATGAATGCTTGAAATTATTTCTTCTCACTACACATGGTTTGTTTCTCTGGATATCCATTTATCATTAAGAATCAGCCACATTGCAATAACACATCACCCTTTTAATGTCCAATAGCATGATGCTTAGCTTCACTGTGCATTGGCAGGCTATTTTTTACAGGTTTCTAAACAGATGGTTTTATATCAGGACAACTTAACAAGCCACAGAACAAATAGAAATGAAGCCTTTACTAGCAGTACTGCTTTTCACTGTGCACATTTCTGCCAAATCAAGCATATTGTGCATATTTTTCCCTCAAAATTCAATTTCACAACTTGTAAATGTGTATTTATCAGTTTAGAAGATGGCAAATGCTTCCATTATTTTTAAAAATTTGGATATTTATGATAACATATTTGTAAACATCTTTTACATGATATAGCAGGATAATTACTTTTAGAAAAACATCTTTTTTACCCTTCTCTCTACCTGCAGACCCTCGCAGGGTGGGTAGAAGGGGATAGGTCTGACCATGGTAACTTAAATACCAAATCTGATAAGTGCTCATTTATGACCCTTCCTGTTTAGGTGAAAACTCCATAGTGAAATACCACAATAAGACAACACATTATCCAATAGTTACACAGGAAGAAGTAAGTGTGATTCCTTAGTTTTTGAAATCTTGAGAATGAAGTCTTCTTTTCCTTTTTTTTGTTCTTTTTTTTAAGGTCTTCTTGACAGTACATATAAAAAGTGCTTGGGAAAAAAAGCAAAAGATTCATGGGAAAAAATAGCTTTGTGCTAATGCACTGTTTGTACCTGGACATTAGGCTTGTTGTATGACTGATTATGTAAAGGAAAGGGTAGGGAGTTTATGAATATTGACAATTTATGGAACAAATAATTTTCTTGATTTTTCTTTTTTCATATTGCGCATATATGTGGGGATATTCTTAATTTTGGATACTTTGAATAGAAATAGCATTCTTCAAAATGGATTACTCCAGACGTATGAAACATATAGCTTAATTTGTGCATGTGTATTGCATACACATATAGGTGCACATGCATACATATATATGCTGATACATACAATATTATTCAGTTGTATTTTAAAAGTAACGGTGTATGTACAGTTTCATAAGCATACTCTCACTCCATCTCACACACATACACAAAATATTTATCCTTAGAAATTAACTTGTCTAGTGCACTGAGTACTGAAAATGTTGACTGATAACTGGTTTCATTAGAAATGTTCCTATGTAGGCTAATATACTAAATATACATACACGCGAGTATTTAATTGTATACATAAGAACAACTGTGAATAAATGCATATATTTTCATGTGTACTTTCACATGGTTCCTGCCATTTCAAGAATCATAACTTTTATTCCTATACTACACACTTCATATTTACTGAAACTATCTTTTTTCTTATCTATGAAACTATTAGACTCAGAATAAAATGCATATTATATTCCTTATTATATTTAAATATTAGCTGTAAAGAAAACTTTTAATCAAATTGAATGGACAGTCTCAGGAAGTCATGGGCTCTCCTTTATGGAGGTTTTCAAACCAAAGCTTTGATCATTTCTTAGGTATGAGTTGGATTATGAATCTTGCATATGAGTCTCTATGGTAACCTCTAAGTCCAAAATTGTAAATCGATGATTCTGTCACATGCCCAACATTGTTTGGGAAAATATAATAATGCAATTAGTCTGTTATGTAGACTTATTTCGATACATGATCCAGTGATGAAGAGTATTTCTGATTTTATATTTCTACAATATCTATAGTTCATAGCATTCTTTTTGCAAATACTGATGGGAATAGAAAAGGCATTTGAATCATTTCTTGCACTTCACTACAAGTGATAGTAATCCCTTTATCCTTTGCTAGGTTAGTCAGTTTGTTCTCAACAAATTGGATTTCCTGTTGCTCTAGGTGATTCATGTCGAATATACAGCTTTAAGTCAACAAAGGGATTGCAGAGGAAGCTTGAGTTCTCCAGAAGTCCTTTTGTGTTGGACACACAGATTTACATGGGATAGGTTTAGTCACTGATACCTAAGTCTACCTCTAAATATAAAAGTTTCCAGCTTTCAAATCCACAATTGGAAGAGAGGAAAAAGTAGGTGGGATGCTGAAAGGAATGGGCAGAAGAGTGGAACCTAGGTTCAGGTCCTGTGTATGATATATCCTAGTTATGAGACGAACATTTACTTTCCCAGTTTCCAGGGAATATGAAAGACTCAACAACAGTTTTAATCAGTCAATTAATCAGTAAACATTTATTAAGGGCACAATATAGCATAATAGAAATAGTGTCCTGGAGTCAGAGGAATTTTCTTCAGATTTCACCTCTGTTACTATTTGTATTATATCAGGCAAGTCTCAACTTCCTTATAACTCAGTTTCCATATATCTAAAAACAAACACAAATTGAAGGGTGGAAGAGAGGATCTCTGAGTTTCTTTAAAGTCATAGATCAAATTTCCTGCAATCCTAATTTTGTGTGTGCTTTTGTAAATAAAATTTCTCTACCAAAAGTTGCTCACAATGATAAAATCGCAGATCTGCAATTTTCCCTGCACCATCAAAAAACTGAAATGTTTTCTGTATTGATATTCGTCTGACTATACATACATTCAGTAGATCAGTAGATCAGTAATGAGGTATCTTTTGAAGTCTGCTGATTTTAAGAATTCAATATGTTCCTTTTGATTTTTCTTCTTAAGTGCCCCACATTAAAAATATCAGGATGGGGGATGAGAGTGGGCAGAATAGGATAAGAATGTGATGACATTGCATCTTAATTGAACTTTCAAATATAATAAAATTTTATTTCTGAAAATTTTCAGAGCTGTCAGACACTATGAACACATTTCTATAAGAAGAGAAAGCATGAGCAAATTCAGATGCTATCTTCTACTATCCAGGGGAGGGAGTGTGAGGATCCTTCCATACTATTGCAACATTTTTCTAGGCAATGCTTTAAGGAACTTGGAGAAGTAGGCCACCTTCTAAGCGCAGGGAGAAGTGCATAGAGGAGGGCTTTTAACTAGCACAGCATTTCATTCAAGAAGACAGCTTCAAGACTTCATTTAAAATTATCAGGGGCACATTATCTGGGTACACAACAAGAAGCAATTATTGGTTTAATTAGCCTGCATTCACCACGTCGCCCTCTTTCTCTTTGTTCGATTGCCAGGCAATTTTCTACAATCATTAAGCAAGGGAACTATAATTCCACAATGACCTAATCTGTAGTTCCTTCTTATCACAATGGAATATTTTAAAGTTATTTATGACTGTCCTCAATAAGAACTCAGTCCATGGGGCAGAAAACACTTTGCGTTTCTAAAAATTCCATATTCATTGACATGCCCTAAATTCATGCAGTAGTTCATATTTTTTTATGTCTTATACTGGAAAATCATTTGCCATCAAAAGGAAGTTAGGTGGATTTGGTGGAGTAATTAGGCAGAAAGAAACAATTGAAATTATTTTAAGCTTAAATCTAATCTACACTAATTAAAATGGACTTTTGTTGTTGCCATGATAAAGGTCTTTAAAAGTCTAAATTTTAATAGTCAAATTTTAATCTCTAGTTTATCTAAATTGGTGTGATAATGGGTGCACAAATTTAGATCTGGATCATTTTAACACTCTCTTTGTATACATCAAAATCAATGCTAGAGAAGATGCATGATTCAATAGAAAGAGAATTAGTTATGGAATCAAAAGAATTAAATTTAAATCTCAGCTCTACATCCAGGAAAATTCTGTGATATAATCTACAGCCTATCATTCTTATGATCTGTTTGAGGTGTTTGAACTAGGTGACTTCTAAGATTACTCTGGACTCTATATTCTTGATCCTCTATGCAATCTCAAATTTTCTCACAGGCTTTTTCCCTCTCCTGTTTTAGTGGATCTGAAGCCTAATTGATTAAGTGCATCCCTCCACTGAGGCAAATTCTAGTTTAGCAGGTATCTGTTTATATTGCTTCTACCTAGTGCTTTCATCTGTAGAATTTTGGCTTTTTATATTTTCTGATGTTTCACCAAGCCCTTTTTATCACAAATATGATTAAATATAGAAACTGGGTCAAATGAAAATATATCAAAGAGAATATGGATTGCCAAAATGGAAAAGCTTCTAGCTGTGACCAAAGAAAAATACCTTTATGTAGAACTTCAGTAATATTCACTCTAAAGTTTATCCTGCTATATTTATTCAGAAATAACCATATTTTATTGCAAATAGAGGACACATTATAACTTGATGATTGTTTGTTAATAAAGCTTATAATTTTCTTATAAGTGAAATAATTCATAGCCATATTTCATGCATTTGTAATTGACACTTTTCATCCAAATAACAAAGATTATACTGATATATTGTATTTGAATTTGTGTTCTCAGTCTCACTTGAGCACACTCTGTTGTTCCAATTTGGCCAATCTATGCAAATTTTGACCTATTCTTGCATAAATCCTTAATAGAGCATTAACCTAACCAAAAATAGGTCTTCCTCTAATCTTTTAATATTTCATGAATGTCATTGAAGACTCCATATATTTTTTTCCATTCAGTCTACTTGACTATCTCATGTCCCTCTCTAATCATGTACATCCTCCTTTTCATATATAAAAGTCACTATTAGTAAGCTGTTTCAGTTGCTTTACATCAACCATGCACCTTTGATTGTCTTTGAATAACTTTTTAATTGGTTTTGTTAAAGTTATGTATTCTTTACTTGAAACAGGCAGAATGCTGCAGATAGGAAAGACAAAGTTATCCTTTTTTAACTTAATCATCTACTAGGAAGATACTAGTTCTTTTGTTTGTCACACTCTGTCTCTTTTCCTTAATGGTTGGCAACAGGAGAAGAGAAGAATAAGACAATTGTGGCTTTCCCTGTTGTTGTTTTCTAAATTGTTGTTTCCCCAAGACAATTAAAATAGCCTTATGTTTTAAAGGAAACTCTTGTATGTTCATTTTCATTAAATGTTGACTCTGGGTCTTCATTACGTAACTCTTCCTCTTTGAATGTAAGGTTGCCATTAGCAACCAGGATTGTTTTCAAACTGCTTTGTGTATAGAGATCCTCTGAAATGCTTTACGAAGTAAAGAGTTTGTAAATCTAGCAAGAAAAACACATTCTTAATTGAAAATTTGTACTAAAAACTTATCAAGATATTTAAAAAAAATGAGAGGATCTCTGTTGTGTATGTATGGGTGTGTTCATGTGTTCATGTGTATTCATATCTTTGGAGTTTAAGGATGAATTCATTTTCAATTAATCAAAAGTGTTGCGTACAGTTGTGCCCAAAATGACTAAAGGAAAGTAGCAGTTTTTATTACTCTATTGATTACTTTTACATGATGCAAACATAGATACTGACCTTGAGTTGACAATAGTGACTATTTTAAAATTTGAAGAAATAGCATTTACTGCAAATTTTTGTCTTCGATTCAACCAAAATCCATTTTATAGAAATCAGTAAAGTATATCCTTAGAATAACATACTAGATTGGTACATTTTTGTGCTCATGCATAGTTATGTATTTCTAGAGATTATAAATCATTTTTTCTATCTTCTGGATATCAGAAACATCAAAGATATTATCAACATGTTAAGTTGGTCTACTGGGATAAATCCATAAGAAGACATGAATAAAATTTTCACAGGATAAATAGGCTTGGACGGCCTAAAATTTACATTGCTAGTGGGAATATTCCTATTAGTAAATGAACAAACCCATTTAAATATTTGAAAGGGCAAATGTTTTGACATCCCACCTATCATGCATGTTCCATGAGAACAGTGACATTTTTATATATTTATTTTTATTCACAGCACCTGGCATAATGCCTAAGGCATGCTATGAATTTGATAAATATTCAGTGAATTAAATTAAGTTTCGTTGACATAAGATGTAGTTATAGAATCTTAGAACCCATATACTGAAAATCACTTCATTCAATGGTTCATTTTATAATATTTTTGATAAATGATCACTCAGCCTGTGCTCAAAATCTACTCATGATGATAAGCACATTATTTCTTGTGGCAGTTGTCATAATGTCCTATGTCATTTCAAATTTTATAATGTATCCTCATATCAATCAATTAGTAAACATTATTAAGCACTGACTATGTTCCATGAAATATACTGATGATAGAGATACCAAAACAAGTGAAATTCCTCAAGTTCAATAACTTTACATTGAGGCAAGTAACATATGCATATGTGGGTATGATATAGAGATATAGATATGTGTGCTTGTGTGTATGTGTTTATAAGCATTTATATATGTATGTATATATAAAATGCATATGCAAGCATGTATGTATTTGTGTATAGATATATAACATATATGTTATATGTATGCAGCAATATTCATGTTGCAAAATATATTAAGAATGTCTTTAGCTATATACATACATACAAGCATACATACATACATACATTCATACATACATATATACACATGCAGATCACATGGGAATGGTACTAGAAACTGGTGAAATCAGGAAAGGCCTCATGTAGGTTCTTAAAGAAGATGGGATTCTAAGAGGTGGAGGTGAGAAAGAATGCATTCAAGGCAAGAACAATCAGTACAAATTCCAAGACATGGGACATCAAGTGCAATGCATGAAGCAATTTGACCTGGTCATAGAATTGCAAGGAATAGGACTAATCCTACCAATATAAATCTGGAAGGGTAAATTCATAGGATAATATATTTAGAAAGGAACTAGGAAATCATTGAGTTCAACCCTTTTATTTTATGAATGAACAATCTAAGTTTCAAAGAAATTGAGTGCTTTTTTCAAGGTCATACAAATACTAAGTATCTGACTCCAAATCGAGTGTCCTTTCCACTGTACCATGGATTAAATAGATGTCAAATGCTGAAGGGTTATAAATACTAAAGAAAATTTTATATTTGATCCTAGATGTAATAACATGTTGTGGGAGTATACTAAGAAGTTTATTGAGGGCAGATCTCGGTTTTGGGAAAACCAAGATTTAATTTCTCTTTGGAGGATGGATTGGAATGGGAAGAGACTTGATTTAGAGAGGGCAATTATGAAATGATCTCAATGGTCTAGGTTAGAGGTAATGATGGCATGGGATATGGGGATAATTGTGAAGGTGGAGAAAATCAGATAAAGATGAAAGGTGTGGAGATAGAAACAGTATTTGGCAATTTGTTTGAGCCCTTAGTAGTCAAGAGCAACACTGAGGTTATGGAATTTGGTAGCTGAAAACTCCTAGACCGGGTTACTTCTGAGAAATATGACATTTGCCTGCTACCTGTTCATCAAAGACTCCCTTTGGACAATTAAGCACCTTCTATTTCTTCTGCCTTCTCTTCTTGCTTAGGTATCAGTCTCTGAAATTGTCTCCACCTGTAACATGACCTCAGAAAGGTCCCCCTCTCTTCAATCTAGTGAATCTAGAACACAGTTGGAATAACTTTCCTGGGTTCTCTATAATATCTAATTTATTCTATTGTCATTGTGGGTGTTCCAGTAATTTTTTTTCAAGTATCATAATGCACACCAAAATGAAAGCAGAGCACTTGCTTCTGACCAAAGTTATCCTCTTTTTTGACCATTCAGTCATGGGCTTCTGCTACATTTTTTTCTGTTAATTCACATATTGCAAATGATAATGGCTTTTTGCTGATTGAACAATAGAACTCTCTAGAAAAAATAATGTATGCTACCTTATTGCAAGACTAACTCTGGATAGTATCCATCCTACTCTGAATCTTTATATGTCAATTTTTCATCATTAATACATTGGCCATCTTAAATTGGCCTTGAGTCCAATTTCTATGTCTTCATCAATGAGGAATTAAATTACTTATTTCTAGGCATTCTCCCTGACTCTTCTATTTCTGAGGTTGCTGAAATATTTCACTGAAGTTTTTAGTTTTCAGACTACAAACGAATCTGTCTCCCTATAACTTTTTTCCCTTAAGATTTTGAGAAGTATTGAATATGTATACAAATATTTAACAGCACATAGTCCTTTAAAGTTTGGTGAATACTTAAAATGTGTTATCTCATATGGTCCTTATAACAACCCTGTGACATAGGTGTTATTGTTATTCCCAATAAGTAAGTCAGGTTGAAAGAAGTTGAATACCTCCACCAAGAATTAAACGGCTAGTTGATATTTAAGGAAGGATTTTAACTCAGGTCTTCCTGACTTCCTGAATAGTTCTATATCCACCAAAAAAACATGCCATCTTCATTCAATTATTGTTCTGTGTAACTTGGTTTTCAGTGCCATTATGTACTCCTGATCAAGCTTTTAATGAAGTTTGAAGGGAATGGCGTAGATTGAAATGTCTTACATTGGTGTTGGGAAATGTCACAGAAACAGAGAATGTTAGTTTTGGAAAATCCATCAGAAGCCATATAGTCCAACTCATACCAAAAAGCAATGGTTAGTATAACATATGTAACCAATTCTATTCAAAGACTTCAAATCCAGTGCTACTGAAGAAAATTATTAGACTCAAATTGTTACAAGTTGTTTGTTCCCAATCTTTATCATCATGTCAAGTTTCTTATTTTCTTTATTTTTGTACAGTATTTCATTTTTTCTCCACCTGCATGTCAAAACAATCTTTGAAATTCATTTTTAAAAACTTTGAGTTCCAAATTCCTTCTCTTCCTCCTTCCCTACCTCCTACAGAGAAGGCAAGTCCTTCAATGTAGTTGTATTGCCTATAGTCATGAAAAAAATATTTTCATATTAGTCATGTTGCAAAAGAAAACAAATTCAAGAAAACTCAAGAAAAGTGAAATAAGAAATATGCTTCTATCTATGTTCATACATCATCATTTATTTGTCTAGTGATAGATAGCATTTTTCATCATAAATTCTTCAGAATTGTCTTGTATCATTTTATTGCTGAGAATAGCTAGTTCATTCACAGTTCATCCTCTTATGATATTGCTATTACTTTGTACACAGTAGTTCATTTTGCATCAACTTCTGTAAGTCTATATAGGTTTTTCTGAGAGCATTCTTCTTATCATTTCTTATAGCAAAACAATATTTCATCACAATCACATTTCACAATTTCTTTAGACATTCCCCAATTGGTGTGCATCCCCTCAATTTCTAATTCTTTGCAACCAGAAAAAAAGATATTTTAAATTTCTTTGTACATAAAGATCCTTTTCCTTTTTGAAAAATCTCTTTTGGAATAGAGATCCAGAAGTAATACTGCTAAGTCAAAGGAATGCATTGTTTTATATAATCATTTGGGCATAGTTCCAAATTGCTCTGTAGAATGAGTGAATAAGGCCACAACTCCACCAGTAGTACATTAATGTCTCATTTTTCCCACATCCTTTTCAACACTGGTCATTTTCCTTTTCTGTCCTATTAGCCAATATAATAGTTATGAGGCAGTATCTCAGAATTGTATCAATTTGCATTTCTCCAATCAGTAGCGAATTAGAGCATCCTTTCATATGGCTATAGATAACTTTGATTACTTCATCTGAAAATTGTTTATATCTGCTGATCATTTATCACTTGCAGAATGGCTGTTATTTGTGTAAACTTGACTCAGTTCTCTGTGTTTGAGAAATGAGTCCTTTATCAGAGAAACGTATCCCATTTTTTTCACAATTATGATTACTAACTGTATTTCCCTAGATATTATTTCCATCTCTGTCTATTCTATTCTCTCTCTCCTGTCATCCTGTCCCTCCTCAAAAGTGTTTTGCTTCTGACTACCTCATCTTACAATTTGCCCTCCCTTCTATCTCATCCTGTTTCTCTTAACCTCTTCCATTCAGTACTGAATGTAGCTTAAGAAAGATTTCTATACCAGAGTGGATATGTTGTTCCTTCTTTGAGCCAATTTTGATGAGAGTGTCACTTACTCCCTCTCACCTCCCCATCTTCCACTCTACTGTATTTTTCTTTCTTCTTTTATGTGATATAATGTGTCACATTCTACATTTCTCTTTCCCTTTCTCCCAATGCATTCCTCTTTCACCCTTTAATTTTATTTTTAGATATCATCCCTTCATATTCAACTCTGACTGCTGTCCTCCGTTTATATATACTCCTAACTGCCCTAATAATGAGTTACAAGTATTATCTTCCCTGGTAGGGGAAGTTTAACCTTATAAAATCTTTATAATTTCTCTTTCCTTTTCATCTCTGACCTTTTCATCAAGAATGCTTGAAAGTCCTCTATTTCATTGTATACCCGTCTTTTCCTCTGAAGGATTATACTCAGTTTTCCTGGGTAGGTGATTCTTGGTTGTAATCTTAGCTCCTTTTCCCTCAAGAATATCACAAACCAAGCCCATGGATCTTTTAATATAAAAATTGATAAATTTTGTGTTGTCCTGACTGTGGTACCATGATACTTGAATTTTTCTTTTGGCTGCTTATAATATTTTCTCTTTGACCTGGGAACTCTGAAAATTGGCAATGATATTCCTGGGAGCTTTCATTTGAGGATTTCTTTCAGAAAGTGAATGGTAAATTTTTTTCACTTTCAATTTTACCCACTGATTTCTACAACATTGGGACAGATTTCCTGGATGATTTCTTGAATAATGATGTCTACACTCTATATTTGACTTTGGCTTTCAGGCAGTCCAATAATTTTCACATTATCTCTCTGGTATCTGGTGTCCAGGTCAATTATTTTTCCATTGAGACATTTCACATTTTCTTCTATTTTGTGATTCATCTGGTTATGTTTTATTGTTTCTTGTTGTCTCATAGAGTCATTAGCTTTCAGTTGCTCAATTATTTTTCAATTACTTATTTTTTTTCAGTGAGATTTGTATCTCCTTTTCCATTTGGTCAATGTTACTTTAAAAATATATCTATTTATTTTTAGCTTTCAAAATTGACTTTCATAAGATTCTGAGCTCCAAATTTTCTCCTTATTTCTCCCCTACCCTCCCAACTAAGATGGCATGTAATTTGATATAGACTCTAGGCCACTGGAGCCAAATGACTCAGGAGAAGAAAGCAAGGTTGGTGACCTTGCATAGCCCTCCCTCACTCAAATCAAAGTCAAATTCAAATCATGTCATCATCTTGATGTCATAGACCTCTTTGAGAATGAAGGACAAATAATACCTGTGAGTGAGGAGCAGATCCTCCTTCTCGTCTCCTCTCCTCTGGTGTTCTTCCCAGGGAAACATAAACTCCATGCCCAAAAGCTGCTTTTTTTCCTTTGGATTTCCTTGCCACATTTCTTGCTCAAAGATTAAGCCTTAAACCCAAATCACTCTGGAGCTCATACTACAAGTCCCCACCCACCTAGCACAGAGTAGATGCAATTACTGAATAATAGATTTTTTTCTCTTTTACCCAGAAACCCTGAGGTTTTTCTCCTCTCCTTTTATTTTTTTTTAATTAAAGGCATCCTCCCTTGAGTATCTTAAAGCAGCCTATTCATTGAATGGGTGTATCTCACCCAAAGTGAGATTGTGATAAAACCTTATTCTCAAAGGGTCAGGGGCTCACATAGCATTCTGAGTCATCTCCAGCCATCCTGATGAATATCATGCCACTGAACCCAGATGTCTCAGGAGAAGAAAGTGAGACTGGTGACCTTGCACAGCCCTCCCTCCCTCAAATCAAAGATAACTGCAAGTCATATCATCTTGATGTCATGGTCCTCGAGAACAAACAACAAACACAACAACAACAAGAGCAACATATACATTTATATACAACCTATTTTCACCTAGTCATGTTGACAAGAATTAAAACCAATGTGATAAACCACAAGAAAGAAGAAACAAGCAAAAAAATAAAAAAAGAGAGAGAGGAAATAGTATACTTCAGTCTAAAGTCAGACTTCATAGTTATTTTTCTGGACCGGGACAGCATTTTCTATTATGAGTCCCTTGGTGTTGCCTTGGATCCTTGTATTGCTAAGAAGAGAGAAGTGTATAAAAGTTAGTCATAACACATTGTGGCTCTTAGTGTGTACAATATTCTTCACTTTCTGATTACTTAACTCAGATCAGTTCATTCAAGTCTTTCCAGGTTTTTCTGAAGTCGGCCTGCTCATCATTTCTTATAGCAGAATAGTATTTGATCACATTCATATACCACAACTTGTTTAGTCATTCCACAAATGATGGAAACTCCCTCAATTTCCAATTATTTGCCACCACAAAAAGAGCTGCTACAAATATTTTTGTACATTTAGGTCCTTTTTTCCATTTGTATGATCTCTTTGGGATACAAACCTTGAAGTGATATCGCTGGGTCAAAGAGTAAACACAGTTTAATAGCTCTTTAGACATAATTCAAAATTGCTCTCCAGAATGGTTGGATCAGTTCACAGCTCCATCAACAATGTATTAGATTCCCAATTTTCCTACATCTTTTCCAGTGTTTATCATTGCCCTGTTTTGTCATGTTTGTCAATCTGATAGGGGTGGTGGGATACCTCAGAGTTGTTTTAATTCTTGTTTCTCTAATCAGTACTGATTTAGGGCAGTATTTTTTCATGTGACTATAGATAGCTTTAATTCACCACAATGCTCCTTTTTAAGAAATATGTTTTTTTCAATGAATTTTAATGCTTTTTTTTTTTTCTATTTGCCCAATTCTACTTTGCAAGTCTTTCTTCTCCTCGTTTTTGTTTTGTGGTTGTTGTTGTTTTTGGTGGAGTTTTTGTAACTCCTTTCCCATTTGGCCTACTCTCTTTTTAAAGGCATTATTTTCTTCAGTATTTTTCTCTCTGTGTGTGTATGTGCCTTTTACCAAGTTGTTGACTTTTTTCACGATATTTTTGCATTACTTTTATTTCACTTCTAAATTTTTCTTCTACCTCTCTTATTTGGTTGTCAAACTCCTTTGTGAGCTCTTCCATGACCTGAAACCAAATCATATTTTTCTTGTAGCCTTTCGATATAGGAGCTTTGACTTTATTATCTTGTTCTGAATGAATACTTTGATCTTCCTTGTCACCATAGTTGCTATGTATGGTCAGATACTTTTTTCCTCATTTTTCCAGTCAATTTCTTGATTTTTCAATCTTGGTTAAAGGGGGACTCTACTTCAGGGATTTTGTGCTGCTGTTTTCAAAGGTACTTCTAGGGACCTGTAAGTTTTCAGGTCTTCCAAGTTGGTATGGCTGAACGAGATGTATGTACTCTTTTGGCTTGTACTCTGGTCTGTGAGGGACCACAAACACGTTTTCTGCCCTGGAACTATAAGCAGGGTCCTTGCACCACTGCTACCACAAGTTCTGCCATGCTAGTGCTCTTCCTTTCTATGGGACAGTCATCCAGTGCTGTGACCTGGATTTCAGTATGGGCAAAGCAACATAATCATTCCCCCTAGTGCCAGCAAAGAGACCCTTGTGATCTCCTTTTGACCTCTTGTTCAACCCTTTTACTTTCTGTATTTTGAGAGATCTGGAAGTAGCTGCTTATATTGCTGATTCAGTCACTTCCAAGGCCTGCTCCTGTTTTGCTAGGGACTGATCTGTGCTGATACAACCTTCACTGGACTGTTCTCCACTTTTATCTTTGTGTGACAGGCCTTTCCTCCAGATCTTCTAAGTTGTCTTTGGCTGTAAAATTATTCACCCTGTTCCTTTGGGGCTTCTGCCACTTAAGATTTGTTTTATGGCAATGTTTGAAGGTATTCAGAGGGATTTTAGGGACAGGTCATGTGAGTAACTACCTTTTCTACACCATCTTGGCTTGACCTCCCACATGATGTCAAATATAAACTGGTCTCTTTGCAATTTTGTATATTGTTCATGGTTCTTCCCCTGAGGTGAAATGAAAGTGTAATCCTTCTACATGATATCCATTTGAATATTTGAAAACACCAATTATAGTGTTCACAAGTCTTCTTTCTAGGCCAAAATTTATCAGCTACTTAATGGATCCACATATGATATGGGCCAAAGGACCTACACCATAATGATCACCATACACTCCACCTTATCTTTCTTAAACTGTGGTGCACCAAAGTGAATTGAATATTCCACTTGCTGTAGTCTAACAAATACATAGTAAAGTGAGACTATCACCTCTTTCTTCTTGGAGATTATGTCTTTTTTAAAGTAGCCCAAGGGAATGGTAGTGTTTTTGTTTATCATATCACATTAATGATTCACATTGAGCTTAAAGTCCACTGAATCCTCAGTTCTTTGTTAGACAAATTATTGCATGATCTTGTCTTAGCTATCTTGTTGTTGGGAAGTTGATTTTTTGATTGTGCACTAAGTTATAAGATTTGTCCTTTATCCCTATTGCATTTGATCTCACTCATTTAAGCACACACACACAAACACATCTGTAATACATATATGGATACATATATATATATATATATATATACATATATATATATATACGTATATATATGGAAGTATTATATAAACATTTTATCTTGACGTACACGGCTATTAAAAAACAAAATAAACAAAACAAAAACTACAAAATCACACTAAAATCTAATGACGTAGCTGTAGTATAACATGATTTAATTTTACTAATCAATATGAATTCAAAATATCATTCTATAAAGTAGTAATTGGCATCCTTCATGTATCTTCAAGTCTAAACATAATATGATAAAAATATAAATTTGATTATAATGAAATAAGAGCACTTTATTGTAGAAATGGGTTCCAAGTAGGAAAACAATAACAAAGTATAAAGGAAAAAGGTTTTCAAAATGTGAAAATATTTTTCTTCAAAAAAATCTCAGAATATCATTAGAATTGTAAAGAGTTCTATCAGATGTCCCTTACACAGTTTTACGAAACAAAATGCACACATTCACACAAATGCACACAATATGAAAAACTGAATAAACTTTCACATGTAACCACTTGGGACTATTGATAGTTTCTACCTCAGGAGTTGAGCTTTTCTGATATCTCCCTCCTGGTTTTAATAGGCCCCAATGAAATAGAAATGCTGACTATTTGCCAAGTTCTCAATGATTCTCTGATCAGCAACATTTTATCCTTCTGTTAGACCTTTCTCTGTGTGACAATGAATTCATTATCAAGGGATGTGTGAATCTGTGTATTTGCCCAAAGAAAAATTAATGAAAATTACTGATTATCTGGTTTATCTTTCATTCTTTCTTAATAATTATATTTAATGAATGTTAGTCACCATAGTGTCAATTCTGCAAAAATATATAGACAATCCTTCTTGAATATTTTTGAAGCATTTACTTTTAATATGGAAATTCAAAGGGGCAGAGCCAAGAGGGAGGACTAATAGCATGGATTTTCTAGAACACTCCCCCCAAGCCTAGTCAAATATTTGTAAAAAATGGCTCTAAACAAATTCTGGAGCTGCAGAACAAACAGAAAGACAGAGTGAAACAAATCTCTAGGCCATTCCAGACTGGAAGGTTGCTGGGAAGTGTCTGTCAAGCCACACATTGGGGTAGAGCTCAGTCCAGAATAGGCCACCCTGAACAGATGAGACCTGAGTAGGCCTTGGGGGCACTGAATCTAGGGCACCTGTGGAGGTTCATAGACTTCATGACCCCAAACACTTGAAAGGCAAGTGGAAAAAAGCTATGGGATCAGTGTGGGAGAGTGGAGTGTCTAGCCACAGTACCAGGGAAGCAAAAGGAGAAGGGGGCTGAGAAACATGTAGCAGCCACAACAGCAGCAGGGGAGTAGCAGGGATTGTTTTTGGAGCTCTAGATCCACAGATTGTGAGGGAATCAAGTGGCTGACAATACATCCCCAACACCACTGAATCTGCCTTGACTAAGAGTTCAAGAGTCAAGTAAATGCCTTGGGAAATGAGCAAAAAACAGTAAAAGAATCAGACTAGAGAATATTACACTAGTGACAAGGAATATCAAAACATGCAAACAGAAAGCAAAAAAGTCAAAACTCCTCCATCCAAAGCTTACAAGAAAAATATGAATTGGTCTGATGTCATGGAAGAGCTCAAAAAGGATTTTGAAAATCAAGTAAGAGAAGTAGAGTGAGAAGTAGAGCAAAAAGTAGGAAGAGAAATGCAAGTGATGCCAGAAAATTATGAAAAAAGAGCCAACTGCCTGTTAAAGGAGACCCAAAAAAATCTAAAGAAAATAACATTTTAAAGAAATAAACTAACCCAAATGACAAAAGAGATCCAAAAAGCCAATGAAGGGAATGCCCAAAAAGCAGAATTAGCCAGATGGAAAAGGAGGTCCAAAAGTTCACTGAAAAAAATAATTCTTTAAAGATTAGAATGGAGCAGATGGAAGCTAATGATTTTATGAAAAATCAAGAAATTATAAAACAAAACTAAAGGAATGAAAAAACAGCATGAAATGTGAAAGAACTCATTGGAAATACAACTGACCTGAAAAACAGTTACAGAAGATACAATTCAAAATTATTGGAAAACCTATAAGCCATGATAAAAAATAAAAGATTCTAATAATTATCTTTCAAGAAATTATCAGGGAAAACTGCTCTGATATTCTAGACCAGAGGGTAAAATAAATATTGAAAGAACTGCTTGATTTCCTCCTGAAAGAGAACCCAAAAAGAAAACTCCTAGGAATATTATACCAGAATTCCAGATCTGCCATGTCAAGGAGAAGATATTGCCTGCAGCCAGAAAGAAATAACTTGAGTATTGTGGAAATACCATCAGGATAACACAAGACCTAGCAGCTTCTACATTAAAGGATCACAGTGCTTGGAATATGATATTCCAGAGGTCAGAGGAGGGAGCATTGAACCCAAGAATCACCTAACCAGAAAAACAGAATATAAAATAAAAATGTAAATAAAAACTTCAGGGGAAAAATGACCATTCAATGAAATAGAGGACTTTCAAGGATGAAAGGACCAGAGCTGAACAGAAATTTCACTTTCAAACACAAAAATCAGTAGAAGCATGAAAAGACAAACAGAAAGAGAAATCATAAGGAACTTATTAAATTTGAACTGTTTGCCCTGCTACTTTGAATGATAATATTTATAACTCTTGAGACTTTTCTCAGGTTTTGATAAATTGAAGTGATTATATCCATAAAGACAAAGGACATAGGGTGATTTGAATAGGAAGGGAGGGGATCTAAAAAAGTAAAATTAAGGAGAGATAGAAATATATTTGGAGGAGAAAGGCAGAAATGGAAAGGGGCAAATTATTTCTCACATAACAGAGATAAGAAAACTCTTTTTCTGTGGAGGAGATGAGGGAGAGGTGAGAGGGAAAAAGTGAACCTTATTCTCATCACATTTGGCTTAAAGAGGCAATAACAGGCACACTCAATTTGCTATGAAAATCTACCTTACACTACGGGAAAGTAGGGGCGGAAGAGATAAGCAAGGTATGGGGAGTATGATGGAAGGGAGGGCAAATCCAAGGAGGGAACAATTAGAAGCAAACAATTTTGAGGAGGGATATGGTCAAAAGAGAGAATAGAATAAATGGGGGCCAGACCAAGATGGAGGAAAATGTAGGTAGTCATTCACAACATGATTTTATGGAAGCCTTTTGCATAACTACACATACTTGCCTTCTTCGTGTGGGTGGGTGGGGAGGAAGGAAGGGATGCAACTGGGAAATAATAAGATATACAAACATTGGGGTAAAGAAATCTATCTTGTTGCACATGAAAATAGAGGAGATGGAAATAAGAGAAAAGGGAGGTGTAATAGAAGGAAGGGTACATCGAGGGAAGAGGTAATCATAATGCACACTGTCTTGGGGTGGGTGGAGGAGAGAGATGGGGAGAATATTTTAAACTGAAAATCTCGCGGAAATGAATATTGAAAACTAAAAATAAATAAATAAATTTTAAAAAGAAATTATAACAAAATACCTAGTAGGTAATAATAACATAATGGACAATACAATAAAATATTGACGTACTGCATCTGTACCTATTTAAGTCCTAATCCTATCAGTGTCTGTTTGAAAATGGGTTTGGTCACAGTTGTATAGACTTGCTACCATTCTCAACTTCAATCATTACCAAATCTTGACATTTCTATCTTCATAACTTCTTTTAAATAGGCCATCTTGTTTCCATTCACAACTCTACTGCCCTGCTCCAGATTTAACCACCTCATGCCTACATATTGTAATACCTCAGTTTCTGGTCTTTGCCTCTCAACTCTCCCTGTACCCCAAATGATTCTCAATAATACTGCCAAGTGACTTCCCTAAAGTCTACATCTGGCTATGTCACTTTCCCTTCCCAAACTTCCCAACTCAATAAATTCCATTTATTTTCTATTACCTCCAGAATCAAATTGAAATTGCTACAAGTTGTAAGACCCTTCACAAATTTACCATTCCTACCTTTCCAGTCTTCTAGTAACCTACTGTGCTTCACAAGCTCTATGTATTCCAACTGCATTGGCCTATTTGCTGTATTTCAATAAATGACATTCCATCTCCTGATTGCTTGCCTTTGTGTTAGCTATCCCATATATCTGATATTCTGTCTCTTCCCTTTTCAGTCTCCTAGCTTCCCTGACTTCTTTCAAATCTCAGCTCAAATCCTACCTTCCTTAAGAGGTCTTTCTTTATTTCTATCCCACTCTTTAACTCTAGTCCCTTCACATTCAGATCACCTTCTATATTTATTGTATTTTTTTATATGGAGATAATTATTCCCATACTATCTTCCCCAATAGAATTAGAGCTCTCTCAGATCAGTTATTGTGTCTTTGCCTGGCGTTGTATCTCCCAGGCTTAGTTCAGTGACTAGAACATGATAAATTCTTAATAAAAGCTGTTTGACTGATTGAATGACTAGTCTTGATTAAATAAATCAATTCAGAAATTGATTGAATTATTTAACTGTGATTGACACAATCTGAGTTGTAAGCAAACTGCCCAAAGAATACTCACTTACACATTTTTTAAAGAGTAATCAACTTTCTTGTTAATTAAGGGAATAGATTCATAGATTAAGCAGTTGTACAAAGTATTCAGCTAGTTAAGTATGGGAATATCCTCTATTTATATTAATTAATAATACATTTTTATTGCACATGTTAATGAACATCTCAAATATGAATAGTTTTTTTAAGCCTTAAAACATTTTGAATGTGAATTGTTAGGACTACATCTAATTTGTATGTTTTTATTGATGTTTTTGTTTATTTGTTCTGCACGACTGTTATTATCCAATAAAAATCTCTCCAGAATACCATGTCTTTTAAGAGAAAAACAGGCAATCAAAATACAACACAGTGTCTTGTAACTGATAAGACATACAACAATGCACATCATTATTATGCCATCTCTATATGGAAAGGGGATAGGAAGTGGATTCCAATATACACCCTCTGAATTTTCATTTAATGTCAATTGTGGTATTGTGCTGTTGCTGTTTGTTTTTGTATTATCTTTTCTTATATTTATCATATTTTTCTGGCAAGCTAACATTCCATTATACTTATATTTCTTAATTTGTTCCTCAGTACTCTCTTTATGAGCAGTCAATTTCTGTACAATCCTTTGTTCCTATTGCTTCACTTTGAGTTTTTACTGCAACATAAAAAGTGCTGGAATGAAATTTGGATAAGTATAAGAATAAAACTTTTTATTCCTGTTAATTTCTAAATTGAAAGTTAAGTATAAAGCAAAAACACAGATCTAGTTTTTATTGACATTTCTCTTATTTCAAGTTATTTAGCACATCTTTAATGGGGTTAGTGAAATTTTATTTTCTTTTGAAATTTATGTATTGATCACTTATCCATGAAGAAATTGTTCTCATTCTAACATATTAAGACAGATCTCTTGGATATCAGACCTTTAGTAGAATTTTTTTATAAAAATATTCTTTGGCAGCAATATCGCTACTAGGACTATATCCCCAAGAGATCATAAAAATGGGAAAGGGTCCCACATGTACAAAAATATTTATAGCAGCACTCTATATAGTTGCCAAAAACTGGAAGTCAAGGGGATGTCCATCAAATGGGGAATGGCTGAATAAATTATGGTATATGAATGTAATGGAGTACTATTGTGCCATAAGAAATGATGAACAAGAAGACTTCAGAGAGGCCTGGAAGGACTTATATGATCTGATGCTGAGTGAAAGGAGCAGAACCAGGAGAACTTTATGCACAGCAACTACCACAGTGTGCGAGAGTTTTTTTCTGGTAGACTTGGAATTTTGTAATAACGCAAGAACTTCTTATAAAAAAAAAAATCCCAATGGTGGTTCTCAAGGCAAAATGCCTTCCACACTCAGAGAAAGAAATATGGAAGCCATTCACAAAATGTAGAAGATCATGTTTGTGTATGTGTATGTGTTTGTGTATCATGTTTTGATTTGTTATATGATTTCTTTCATTTATTCTAGTCTGACTACATAGCATGACTATAGTGAAAATATACTCAATAGGAAAATATATGTAGAATCTATACAGAATTGTATGCAGTCGTGGAGAGGGAGGGAGGTAATGGGGGGTAGGTGGGGGGGATAAAATCTCAATTGTATGGCAGTGATTGTTAAACATTAAAAAATAAAAAAAATAAAAAAATAAAAAAATATTCTTTGGAAAATTAAATAATATATAATAAAATTGTCAACTAAATATTTGCCATCTACTTTATCTTTTAATTTATAAATAATATAATAAGCATGAAAATGATGACAATGGTGATGGTGATAGTAATAGTAATAACAATAACAGCATATGATTGCATATGATACACTAATAGAATTAAATAATACGTAACACTCTGCCAGTCACTGGACTAAGTGCTTTACAAACATCATATTTCATCCCCTAAAAATAGATCTATAAGGTATTAACTTCTGTTTAGCTTTTGCTCTATGGTACCTTTTGAATTTAGGGGAAGGGAAGGGAAGGGAAGGGAAGCAAAGGGAAGGGAAGGAAAGGGAAGGGAAAGGAAGGGAAGAGAAAGGAAAGGAAAGAATCACTTCTTTTACGTCATGGTCCTCTTTGAAAACTAAGGAAGAATACAACCTGTGAGTAGACCGAGCTGCTTAAATGGGGACCCAGTTAGCTGGGTAACCTCTTCCCTTCCCTTCCTTCTTGCTTTCTTTTTATCTCCTCTAAAGCCTTGAATTGCCATGCACTCTGAAGTCCATGGATTGAACAGGGAAGGGTCCCTGCCCAATCTCCACTCAATGGCTAGTTTTAGACCCTCTTGACTTACAGTGAATGTCAGTAATGACAGTTTCTCTTTGATATAACAACCCTGAGGCTCCTTCCCCTCTCAGAATGATTTATCTATTTATTTTTTCTTTTCTATTATAGAGCCATCCCCCTGACCACTTTTTAAAAAGGCGTACTCACTGAATAGACAATACATTGTGTTGTCCTTTGTTTTCTAAGAGGACCATGACATGGAGCTTGCCTTCTCCTGGGCAGAACACCAGAAGAGAGGAGAGGACAAGAGAGGAGAGGAGAGGAGCTGCTACTCACGGCTTTTGTTTGTCCTTTCTCAAAAGGGAATATGACGTCAAGATGATGACATCAATTTAAGTGAGTATCTGAAAAGCCCTTAGCCAAAAGGCCAAGGTCTCCCATTGCATCGTGGGTCATCTCCAGTCATTCTGATGAATATCTTGTCATGGCTTCTAGATGGGTCAGGAGGAAGAAATGAGGCTGGTTCATTTGCAGAGCTCTTCCTCATTCAGAACTAAGTCAAGTACAAGTACAACAAATGTATATGTACTCTGGGATGAGGTTTGTCTTTAGAGCTTATTTTTTGGAAGAAAAGTTTCATGTGCCAGATGAGATTTTGGGTAGCTGATAAGGAGGTCCCTGGTTTTGAAAATCCAGATGTTGGTGCTTCTCTCTCTGGTAATATGTGAGTATTGCCTATGGTTAGACAGCTGGAAGCTCTACATGCTTGTCTTTCTGATTGTAATTTCTGCTTTCAATTGATGTTTGTAGAGGACTTTCAATCATTCTTACTGAAAAGAACAGAGATGAATGGAAAATAAGATCTTCAAATACAGGACTCAAGAGAAGCATAAAAAGGTAAACAGGAAAGAGAAATCATAAAAGACTTAATTTTAAACTGTTTACGTTCCTACAAGGCAAGATGATATTTGAAACTCATAAGACTTTTCTCACTATTAGGGTACATAGAAGGAATATGTGTAGACTGAGGGCACATATGTGAGTTGAATATGAAGGGATGTTATTTAAAAATAAATGAGTTAAGAAGTGAGAGAGGAATATGTTGGGAGAGGGAAGGAGAGGTAAAATAGACAGTGAGTGTGTGTGTGTGTGTGTGTGTGTGTGTGTTCTACAAGAAAACAAGCTCAACTTCAGAGAATGTGGCAAATGTTTATCTCATAATTCCTGATTATTGAGAGCATTTCTTCCTTGAGAATTCTAGAAATTTCCATTCTCAGTAGTTCTTCTTTTTGTCTCTGAGGTTTGGGACCCTTGAAGTAAAAATGTGTTGGTAAACGCTTCACAACCAATTCTCTGAAAATCCATGATGCACGCTTAAGATTAATTTTAATTAATAAGCTTGTCTTCATAACTTTTAAAGTCTAGAAATCTTATTGTATCATCTTCCTAATGTCACGGTCCTCTTTGAAAACAAAGGACAAACCATATTAACTGGAATTCTGGAATCTTAAGTGAACTGCTATTTTATCCAAGCCCCATGACGTGTTCCTTATTCTCTTTAATCAGCCACAAAAGATTACCCGTATATCATTATTTACTTTCATTACATTTTTACCTAGTTTGTGCTTTTGATTGATTAATTCAATAGAGGTGTCTATATGTCTTTGATAACCAGTTTTTATCTTTAATGATTTGCTACTTAATTCTATAACTCTCTCACATGGGAAGATTTTTTATTTTTCCTATTTTATGACTATAGAAAAGCATTGGAAATTACTTTAGCAGAGAAGCTAGAGTCAATAAATCAATAAAAAGCATTTATTAATTAAACCATTGTGTCAATAGCTATGGTAGGAGATGGAGTTATAAAGAAAATAATGACAATCATTTTCTCAAGAAACATACTCCTGTAGCTTCAAGGAATTCATATCTAAGCAAATATGGGAGTGTTCAAAATAAAGTGATTTGGAAGGAGGAGAGATCAACTGAGACGTTTAGGAAAAGTTACTTTAATAAGATAACAATTGAGATGAAACTATAAAATGAAAATGATATTCTAGGATGCTTAATTTCACTATTTCCATTATTTAGATGAGTGAAAGACTAAAAGAATATTATCAGACAGAAAATTACTGAAATTATGGTATGATTTGTTTGCACACAAATCAACCACAAAATGTTTTTATAATTATATTGTTTATATTTCTAATTGCCTCATGTCTGACATACTATTTTCCTAAAGGAGACTATAAGTTCCTTCAGAGCAGGTGATTTATCCCTTGCTTTTTTCCCCTTGTTTATCTCTCTATCCCCAATATTTAGCAATTCCTATTACATTACAGCTATATGCTTAATAAGTGATTGCTGAATTTAATTGAATTATGAGGTCGTGATGATATTGGGAATTGAAAAATGATTAGTGCAGGTAAATTTTTGGAGGAGATGGGTCAAGAAGGTAGAGTTACTATAGAGGGTGAGGGACATGAGTGAAACAAGGATGTCACTAGTAATCACAGAAACAAGAAATATAGCAAATGTGTTGAATGAAATGTAATAATTAATTTTGCTTCATTCTTTTTTGTTTTCCTCACAGGAATAAAATGCAGCATACTCTGTTCAACGGGGAGTAGATGAAGATGGTGAGAGGGCAAAACATGGGAGCATAGAAACAGATGGCAAATGCTTTCATCTAAAGTGGACAGGTAATTGATATAAATATTTTAACATGAATTATCTTAATAGAAATATATAATTAAAGTAAAAGACTTTGACCTGATTTGTAAATGAGCTGACAGAAGGAACAGCCTGGATAACAAAAGTTCTTTTATGATGGTGATTAAAGCTTACAAAATTGACTAATATACATAATGACACCTACGTATGAGAATTTTTATCTTACCAGTACACACAGAATCTGCTGAAGTTGTTGTAATTCAGTGCTTTACGTTTTGTATGATTTCGGATAAATCCTTGATGCAGAATTAATTTATGGCCTGGTATTACATCTGGTCCAAAGGTGCTCCTAGTAACAAAGCTATCTTAAAAAAAACCCATAAGATGAAAGAGTTCTAATTTTAACACTAAAGAACATTTATGATGAAAATTAACTAAATATTTTCCATGTCCCTGTCATTTAAAAAAAATAATAAAATAATGATATGAATATTTTTTTGTCTTTTCATCCTCTTTTCTTATTTTCTTCTTTCCTCTTCCCTGTTATTGGGATTCATGGTGAAGTGTATCTCAGGTCATTCTCACAGTGTTTCAGTGATTTTTGAATCTATTCATGGATGATAATAAATGAACCCTAGAATTGAGAAAATTTCGGAAAAAATGAGCCATCAAAAATATCTAGAAGATAGATTGATTTATATCTATGTCTATACATGCATAGACACATAGATATAGGTACTTATATCTGTGTGTGCATACTCACAAATACACATTTATGTATACATGTGTGCATATATATGTATATATTTACATGCATGTGCATACATGTATGCATGCATTTCCCAAACTTATGAATTACATTGAATAATACTGCTCAGTGTTCTAATTTACATATGTTGCTCCATTATAAAATGAAAGTCAATTAAACCAGTTGGAAACTTGACTTCTCTCATTTTCTACTGCTATTTTTGTTTTCATGATATTATAGTATGAATTTGATACAGTAGTGTTTTATTATTTCAGGATAAGGAATAATGCAAAGCTATTCTTAACATGATGATTTGATTACAGATGTTTTCCTAGGTAGCTAGGTAGCACAGAAGAAAAGTGTTCTGTCAGACACCAAAATTCAAATCTAGCCTAGGATACTATCTGTGTGAATCTGTAGAAGTCATTGTATATCTGTTTGCCTTAATTTCCTCAACTGTAACATGAGGATGATAATTGCATCTATCTTTGAGGATTTTTGTGAAAACTAAATAAGATCCAAACACTTAGCACAGTGATGAGCACAGGGTAGGCATTTAATAAATATATATTTCCTTCCTTCCTTCTTACAGTTGAGGTAATTGAGGTTGAAGAGTCTTATTACTCTTAAAATGATATATGTTTCTTTTGTAATTTCATTTTTCTGAACTTTATATTTGATTGAATTTGTATCAAAAGAGTGCTCTTTGACTTACTATTTCGTTGTACACTGTCCAATTCTAAAGTAAAGTCCCTAAAGATGAAGTAGATGTGATCCTTACTTTCAAAGAACAGAGCAGAAGAGAAAATTTCCCTGGAACTAAGAATTGGGAAACATATGTATTGAACACTATAAGAGAGATATAAACAAACTTAAGAAGGAAAAAAAGAGAGATCACCTTGCCCTGGCTAGATGATCATGCATGCCATGGTCTCAAGAAAGATCTGATATTACAGTGAGTTTTTAGATGATAGGTATGATCATGGCAGAAAATTTTGGAGGAGAAGAAAACATTGTACTGAGATTGGAAAATGTTGTATTTTTACATGAAAAATAATAATACAACTTGTTTTTAGTACAGAGTAATATTTTGAATTTGGTATTGTTCAGATTACACAAGTACTTCAAAATTACTTTTGAATCACTGCTTTTATTCAATAGTCAACAGAAGAGAACTGGAGATTTCAGACTAAGGGAATTAGATGATCCACACTGTTTTGCAAAGACAGATTTGAATATCATGTGTGTTAGGTATTAAAAAGAAGAAAGTTGGAGATGTCAAGAATACTTCGGGACTTATTATGATAATTTGGTCTAAGACATTAAACTAGGGTAAGGGAAGCATGAATGAATGTTAAAGGCAAGATATTAACTATTATAATGTACATTATATTTTTGTTTTAAAGCACAACTTGATGCAAATTACTGCTACTCTCTATTTTACCATGTTTATAGGAAGCATAGCAGATCAGACTATCTGAAGGCAGTATACCTTAAAGATAAAATATTTAGGAGGCATTAGCCTCTCCAAATCTCATCTGATAAACCCAAATTTATTGTGAGGGTAGATTTCCCAAAACCTTTTTATGTATTGAAAAAAGAAATGGAAACAGATTTACATGAAAAATAAATTATACTTATGACTGCCCAAAGCAGTTCCATGTTTACCTTGTTGAATTTTATTGCAAAAGCGACAAAACTTCATGAATTTTTTCTGCTTCTCAGGAATTGTTTTAGGGAAATCACTTTGTTCTCTTTCTATTCTTGACTTATTGGGAGTCACCACCAAGGTTCCAATAAGTACTCAAAAAGATTGAGACAGCTGTCTAGTGGAAGTTAGACAAAGATTGTTCTCATTGATCTTCTGGAGTGTCATCATGCATTAATGATTTCATAATCATTAGAAAATTAGCCTGCAATTGAACCTGCAGTCTGTTCATGCTAGATCATCCTTACCTATGTCACATTCTTATTAAATCTGATTCTCCTCTCTGTTTCTAAAAGGAACAACAACAAAAAATCATCATATTATCATGATTATGATTGTTAGTTGTTGCTGCTGCTGTTATACTTGCTATTACAATTATCCCTCGTTCCCTTCTAAGCATAAGAAAATGATAACATTTTCCTTTCACATTCTCTACAACTATATTTGATTCATTAGGTGACAGATCCATCCATTATGTTCAAAGGCTTCCTTCCTAACTCCCACTGGACATTTCCTTTGGGAGTTATGCAACTGACCAATGAAGAAACAGAAATTTTTTTGTGTCAGCATATTGACCCATTCAAACACCCTTCCTCCCTTTCTCTCTTATCTTCTTTTTATTCTGTTAGTTCTGTAATAACCACCTATAAATATGTTTGTACACTTATCCTTAAAAAATCCTTCTCTAGCTCCTAAAATCCTCATATGCTACCAAGTACTATTTCTTAAAGCTCTTTCATCTGAATTCTGAGGAAAAAATGCTTTACACTTGCTGCCTTATCTAACTTTATCTTATTTCATTTACTCCTCATCTTCTTGAAATCTGACTTCAGTTCACATCAATGAAATGAACTCGTTCTTTCCAAGTTACTAAGGACCTCTTAAATGCCAAAACTGGAGGTCTTTTCTAAATTCTTGTCTTTTTGTAACTCTCTGAAGATTGTGAAACAACTGATTACCCTTTCATACTAGATAACCTTTCTTAACTGGATTTTTCTAACACTACTCTTAACATGTTTCCTCTTTACCCATCTACCTGTTCTTTTTCAGTCTCTCATACTTGGTTGCTATCCATCTCAAATACACCCCAAAACTTAATTCTGATTCCTCTTTTATCCTCTCCTTACTTAACAACCTCATCAAGCATCATAGCTTTAATTATCATCTCTTTGTAAATAACTTCTAGATATTTGTATCCATCTTTAATTATTTCCTGAGTTACACTTTCTCATCATCAAATACCTATGATATATCTTAAACTAGATGTTCTAAAGGCATCTCGAACTCAAAGTGTTCAAAAGTGAACTCATCTTTCCATTCAGGATACTCTCATCTTTTCGGTCTCCCAGGTTTATAGCCTCCATGTTATCCTTGATTCTTCACTCCATATATCTATGCCATTTCTATCTATCACAACATCTTTAACATTTCTCTCCTTCATGATAGTAACACAATTATCACTAGTTTATCCTCTCTTCACTTCTCAGCTGGACAATTAATTCTTAGCCTCATTGTCTCATATATGTTCTCATTCCAACATACCTTCCAAACAGCTGCCAATCCTATCCATAGGTCTGCCATGTCATTTCCCTAGGTGATGTAGTGGATAGAATGCTGCACTTGGGGTCAGGAAGGCCTAAGTTCAAACTTGGCCTCAGACTAACCATCTGTATGACCTAGACAAGTCACCTAACTTTTGCCTCAAATTCCTCAACTATGAAATTACCTATCTCTCTACAGTTATTGTGAGGATCAAATGAAATAGTACTTGTAAAGGTCTTAGCAAAATGCTTGGCACATAGAAAATGTTACATAAAACGTTCAATAAACTGAAGTGGTTTCCTTTGCCACTAAAATCACCTATAAACTCTTTATTTTACTCATTTAAATTCTTTCGTGACCTCTCCAGACTCATTATACATAACTGTTCTTCACCCCTAAACACATACACCATGAGAAGCTACTGATACCACTATGATCCACATTTTCAAGTCTGTCCCTAAAATATTTTGGAGGCAAGGAACCTGTGTTCTTCTGATCATGAAAACAACTTGCTACGACCTTTAACAAATCATTTTTGGACATCTCAATTGTCTTGTGTATAAAACAAGGAAGATGGACTAATAATTTCTAAGATTTCTTCCTGCTATTAGGCAATTTTTCACCCTTTTTTATTGCTTCAGTCACCTTCTTGTCACCGTTATTCCACTGAGACACACACACACACGCACACACACACACACACACACACACACACAAGTACAACTTTCCAAAAAGAAAAAAAGTGAAAGAAAAACCCTCCTGTTTTTTGCCTTGACATCATTTTACTTTACTGAATAATTTTCAGAAGCAACAAATTTATTTATGCCTAGTTGGACAGAAGAGCTATTTTAGAGTTTTTCTAAGGTACTAATTGTGTTCCCAAATTGTAAAGATTTTAGTGCAGAGGTGCTCAATAATCAGCCAGTTATTACTTCAAATATGATTTTAAAGTGATTTTAGAAATCTCCTTTGCAGGAGTCCTTGTGCCTTACATTGACTCTTTGCCGGAAACTCCCCAAAGTATCTCCATTGTATTTAGCTGAACATTTGATGTGCAAGGGCTATTCCATTAACCCAACTGATTTAATTCCCTGAATTATCCATCTATTCAATGTGATTTAAATATCTATCAATATGTTTTTCAGGATAGTGCATGTGATTGTCCGCAAGGAATTCTCAGCAAGGAATGCTCATTGTAATACGTGGTGAGGTAGATTTAATATATTATGTCACTGCTTAAATAGGTTATAGATTTGATTCAAAATTGTGCATGATTTAGTAGGTGACTTTTTTATCTTTGAATAGGTTGTATTAAATTTACCATGGATAGGGTTTAATTCAATACTTGAAGTAGGAGTAACGTTTCTATATTTAATGCATTCATGAGGGTAGAACACAGACACACTATGTCTGAATTTTGAATAAACTATATCTCATGTATCCTCTGAGGATATCAAAATGGATCAAGCAGTGATAGCAACAGAAATGAACAAATTCATTTACAGAGGAGATTACTGGCTGCTGTTCATGCTTCATAAATATCGCAGTTTATGCTATACTTGGAATTCCAAATGGCCTGTGCAGTGTATCTCTGCTTCGCCACAGCACCAGGCCAAAAGCCCTCATGCCCAGGGCAGAGAGACTGACTTGATTTCATTTGAAATTTGCTCATATACTTTCTAAAATTAGTATTCCATTAAGGGACACAACAACATCATAAGGTACCAACATTTCTGTCAACCATTTTTTGTTTGTGATGGATTCTGTCATGAAAAAGAATACCATCAAGTCACTTCATTCAGAAATGTTGCCTAAAATTATGTAATGGTTCGCTAAAATCTCTTTCATGTGAACTACTAAGTCAAATTCATATTTCTAAACTTCCATGATACGTGAGTCTTTTCCTTTACGAAACTCTACCTTATTTTACAAAGTGAAAGAGTTTGCTGTTTATGTATCAGATAGGTCTTAACTTCTCTTTGTTTTCTCATTTATGAAATGATAATATTATACTAGATGTCCTCCAATAAATTTCCAATTCTACATTTGTGATCTATGACCATCCACTATCAATACAATTTTGAAAATGTACAATGAGTTAAAAATCATGCTAAATCAATACCAAAATAGAAAAACACAGAATTTTAGAAACATATTTGCCTGACCTTCATAAAAAAGGTCTACTAAGTTCAACTAACAAATATCTTGGGTCAAAGTGAATGTTTCTAGACACCTACACTGACACACATGGAGGGGAGATTATGAAAGGACTTTAGGTAAATGAAGCAACTTGACTATTCTATTTCACACATTTTATTTTCTCTCCATATGCCTGGAAGTAAGAATTCCATGTGAAGAGTAATCATAGTACACTTGGAAAACTCTAATGTTCATTATATTTACCTATAATGTTTTTATTTTGTTTGTCACTAAGGAGCAAGCATATAATTGCATAGCTCCAACATTTTGGTATGTTGAAGAACATTAGTAAGGTTGATAAAACCAAGTTTCATGCTTTTCTTCAGTCTTCATTGAAAAAGAAAAATAATAGGTATTTTAATTGATATTGTCTGTTCATGATGCTTAGTGGTAAAAATGAACAAAGAGACTGCAAAGATAATTGATCATAGTAAAATAATAAAAATAGTCATGTAGATTACTCCCCCAATTTATGGATTCTTGCTTTATTATTCATTCAAAAAGTATCAAATAAGTACCTACTGTGTTTGTCATTCTGTGTAAGAATTGGAGGTAAGATGGTTAAAAAAAATCAATCCTTGTCCTCAAGTTTACATTCTAATGGAAAAAAGTACTTGCACAGAGATCTAGTATTCCATAAGTTTCTGGAGTTCAAGGATTATCAATTTTTTGTATTTATATCCTCATTTATTAGCACAGTATGTAACAGTCCAATGTTTAGCAAACATTTATTGATTGATCATACACACACATAAATACACACACATACAAAAACAACAGAAAACAATTTATGGATTAATACTCACAAGATAATAGAAATCAAGAAAGCCTTCAGATAGAAGTTGGAACTTGAGATTAATCTTGAAATGAGAGAGGGAATATAAGAGACAAAAGTGAGGAAAGAGAGAATTCTAGTTGTAAAGGACACAGTTGGACAAAGGGAGAAGTGGAAAATGTCAAAACTCTTACCAGACATGATAAGTAGGTCAGTTCGCCTGGAACATAGACTGTGGAAGGGAGTGTAATGAAAAATAAGTCTGATACTTGCCTGTCTTCCATTGGACAGCTTGAAAATTTTAATGAAAGGATGAGGTGATTTCTTGAAGGAATTCACTCTCTCAGTAGCCTGGTAATTAATCAAAGACTTCCTTGGCCCTGAAGGAGGAAAAGATGAACCTTTGTTTTTCTGGATAATGACATGATTCTCTATCCCTATGAGGCATCACCTATATCATTCAATCTCAGAGGTTAAATGAATGTGTGTATTTTAAATTACAGTGCATTCATAAGCTATTTTAGTTCCGGAATTGATTTGCATTTTAACAAGGTGAAATGCTTAAGGGTGAAAATAAAAGCAACACCAAACCATATATGAGTGGGAAAAAGCATTAAGCATATAGGATGACTACTTAATGCAAACCAAAGTCCAGATCTTTCAATTAGGGGCTTAGTTTGGTCAATTCATGTAGCCCCAAGTGGATTTCTAAGGCTCTAAATCAACTGGGGTACATTCCTTTTCCATATAACTTGCTGGCAACAATCAGATAATTGGGGCTGTTGTCAAATGTTCACCTCAAACCATGTGGCATAGATAAAACTAAAGGAACCTGGTCTTTTAAAACATACCAGAAAGTTACCTCTGTCCTCAGGGAAGTATGAAAATAAGTAGAGACCAAGGAGATTAATGGACCACTTGCCAACTAAGTATCTCAATTCAATATGAGTGAAAGCATCAATGAACTGAACAAGTGATGTTACCAAAGGTCTATAAAGTAATGGCCTGAATTTGACCTTACTTGTGTGTGTGTGCTTATCTTCTGATTTAAGGCTTCCTCCTGACACTAGATTAAAAAAAATGTACTGTTCCCAAGGAGATACTTGTTTGTAATAGACAATATAAGCAAATAGTTTTCTCCAAACATTTGAAAATTTATATGACATGATTATGGAATAATATAGAATTACCTATGAAATTCTCTAGAGAGAATTATATGATGATACTTGATACCTCCATCCCCCAGCTTCAAAAAGGGATAGGATTAGAGAAATTATAGCAAAGATGTAGGCACACTGGATACCTGAAACAACCAGGCATTGGATTTCCATTCTATCATTTTAGAGGCTATATTTTCATAGAAATGTAACTTAGTGGGTAGATCACTGAGCTAAAAGTTTGGAGATGTGTATGGAAATCACATTTCAAACACTTCATAGTTCTTTGACTCTGGATGAATCACTTAACCTTTCACTCCCTCAGTTTTAATCACATACAAACTGGGAATAACAATGTCTGTGATACCTACCAAATAGACTTGTTGTAAAAAAAGTGTTTGCAGCTCACCATCTTATATGCATGTGGCTTATTATTATGTTGTGCTTCAATCAAATGTGTATGAATATGTCATTTCAGGATATGGACTAGATGAACAACATATTTTATTTTTTTCTTTTCGTTTTTTAAAATTAAATTATTTTATTTGTTTTCAGTGTTCTACATTCCCTTCAACATGTCTTACACTTTTTCTACTCCCTCCCCATAATTTCCCTCTCCACTCCCTCCCTGAGATGAGATGGCATACAATTTTATATAGGTTCTTCACATGTATTCTTATTAAATATATTTTCACCTTAGTCATGTTGCAAAGAAGAATTAAAATGAATAGGAGAAATCATAAAACCAAATGAAACAAAATATATTTCAAAAGAAAATGGTCTGCTTCATTCCGCAATCAAATTCCATAATTCTTTCTCTGGATGTGGAAGGCATTTTGCCTCTAGTCCTTTAGAAATTTTTTAAGTACCTGTATTGCAATGAAATACTAAGTCAACCAGAAAAATTCTGCTCACACTGAGATTGTTGCTGTATACAAAGTTCTCCTGGTTCTGCTCCTTTCACTCAAAATCAGTTAATATAAAAGTCTTTCAAGGCCTCTCTGAAGTCTTCCTATTCATCATTTCTAATAGCACAATAGTATTCCATTAAATTCATGTACCACCATTCATTCAGCCATTACCCAATTGATGAGCATCCCCCTGATTTTCAGTTTTTGGTTTCCCCAAAGAGAGCTACTATTTGTACATGTGGGACTCTTTCCAGTTTTAATGATCTCTTGGGGATATAGTCCTAGAAGTGGCATTGCTGAGTCAAAGAGCATGCACATTTTTGTAGCCTTTTGGTCACAATTCCAAATTGCTCTCCAGAATGGTTGGATGGGCTCCCAGCTCCATCAAAAATGAATTAGTGTTCCAACACTGCCATGTCTTCTTCAATATTTATTATCGTCCTGTTTTGTCATCTTAGCGTATCTTATAGGTGTGATGTGGTACCTCAGAGTTGTTCTGATTTGTATCTCTAAAGAACAGTGATTTAGAGCATTTTTTCATATGTCTATAGATAATTTTAATTTCTTGCTCTGAAAATAACCTGTTCATATCCTTTCACCATTTATCAATTGGGGAATGACTTGTATTCTTGTACATTTGACTCAGTTCTCCATATATTTTAGAAATGGGGCCTTTCTCACAGACACAAGTTGCAAAAATCCTGTCCCAGATTTCTTCTTCCCTCTTTGTCTTGGTTGCATTGGGTTTGTGAAAAACTTTTCAATTTAATGTAATCAAAATTATTTTTGATTTTTTTTTTCACTTCATGATGTTTTCTATCTCTTGTTTGGTCAATATTTTTCCATTCTCTATAAATATGATGCATATACTTTTGCTTGCTCCACTAATTTGTTTATAGTATCAATCTTTACACCTAGATCATGTACCCATTTGGACCTTATTCTTGTGAATGATGTCAGACATTGGTCTATGCCCAGTTTCCATCATATTATCATCCATTTTTTTCAGCAATTTTTGTCAAACAACGGGTTCTTATCTCAGAACCTGGAATCCTTGGGTTTATCAAACAGTAGATTTCTATATTCGTTGAGTACTGTGTCTTGAGTACCTAACTTATTCCACTGGTCTACCCTTCTGTTTCTTAGTAACAAGCAGTTTTGATAATTGCTGATTTATAATACACTATGAGATCTAATAGGGCTGGGTCACCTTCCCTATTGTTTCTTTTCATTACTTCCCTTGATATTCTGGACCTTTTCTTCTTCTAGATGAATTTTGATATTATATTTTCTAGCTCTAGAAAATGATTATCTGATAGTGTGATTGATATGATGCTGAGTAAGTAAATTAATTTAGGTAGAATTGTCCCTTTTATTATATTGGCTTGACATACCCACTAGCAACTGATGCTTTTCCACTTACTTAGATCTGACTTGATTTGTGCGCAAAGTGTTTTGTAATTTTGTTCATATAGTCCCTGGGTTTGTTTTGACAGGTAAACTCCTAAATATTTTGTTGTGTCTGTCTTAGTTTTGAAGGAGATTTCTCTTTCTATCTCTTGCTGTTGGGCTTTGTTAATAATATACAGACTTGCAGAAGATTTGTGTGAGTTTATTTTGTAACCTGCAACTATGCCAAAGTCATTTATTATTTCTAGTAGTGTTTTACTTCATTCTCTGGGATTCTCTAAGTATATCATCATATCATCTGCAAAGAGTGACAACTTAGTTTCTTCTTTCTTTGCCTATTCTAATTCCTTCAATTTCTTTATCTTCTGTAGTTGCTACAGCTAACATTTCTAGCACAATGTTGAAAAATAATGGTGATCATGGATATCTTTGTTTCACCCTTGATCTTATTGGAAATTAATCTAGTGGGGATGGAGCCAAGATAGTGGAGTAAAAGGAGAGACCTGTGGAAGCTATCCCCAATAGCCCATAAAACACCTATAAAAATGACTCTAAAGAAATTTGGTAACAGTAGAAGTCACAAAACTACAGAGTGAAAGGGCTTCCCTGCTCAAGACAGTCTGAAAGGCCCACAGGAAAGGTCTATCACACAGGGCATGGAGCAGAGTGCAGCCTTCAGCCACAGCCGTCAGAGTGCAGCCCACCCTTGGCTATGCAACACCAGCATTAGCAGGAACTGAGCAGGTCTCAGGGAGCAGAATCTCCTATAACAGTTGTGGTTCCCAGATTGCTCAAACCACAAATGCCAAAGACATCTTCAAAGGTCAATAAACTCCTCTCCCTTTATTGTACCACATTGGAGGAATGGAGAACTTACAGGTCCCCAAAGTATGTCCCCCTTTTGACAAAAGACTCAAAAGTCAAGTAACATACTGGGAAAATGCTCATAATAGGGAAAAAAGAAGAGTGTTACTTCCTTAGTGAACAGGTATTTTCTTTGATCCTTTGAGATGTGGAAAAACAAGGCATACCATCAGAAGAAGAACTAAATGTCAAGGTTTCTGTATCCAAAACCACCAAAAAAAAATATGCAATGATCTCAGTCCATGGAAGAACTTCAAAAGGATTTTGAAAATCAAGTAAGAGAAGTGGAGGAAAAAATGGGAAGAGAAATGAGATGTTGAAGAAAATAACACCCTTAAAAATAGACTAACTCAAATTGCAAAATAGGTTCAAAAAGTCATTGAGGAGAAAAGTGCTTTAAAAAGCAAAATTTGTCAAATGGAAAAGGAGGTACAAAAGTTCACTGAAGAAAATAGTGTGTTTTTTTTTTTAATTAGTGTGGAGCAGCAGAAGCTAATGATTTTATGAGAAACCAAGGAGTTACAAAACAAAACCAAAAGAATGAAAAAATAAAAGACAGTGTGAAATATCTCATTGCAAAAACAACTCACCTGGAAAATAGATCCTGGAGAAACAATTTAAAAATGATGGGGTTACATGAAAGTCATGACAAATAAATGAGCCTAGACATCAACTTTCAAGAAATTATCAAGGAAAAGTGCCCTGATATTCTAGAACTAGAGGATAAAATAAATATTGAAAGAGTCCACCAATCACCTCCTTAAAGAGATCCAAAAAGAGAAGCTCCTAGGGATATTGTAGTCAAATTCCAGAGTTCCCAGGTCAAGGGGAAAATATTGCAAGCAGCTAGAAAGAAACAGTTCAGGTATTGTGGAATTTCAATCAGGATAGCAAAATATCTAGCAGATTCTACCTTAAGGGATCAAAGGGCTTGGAATATGATGATCCAGAAGTCAAAGAACTAGGATGAAAACCAAGAGTCACCTACCCACCAAAACTGAGTATAATACTTAAGGGGAAAAAGGTGGTCATTCAATGAAATAGAGAACTTTCAAGTATTCTTGATGAAAAAAACAGAACTGAATAGATAATTTGACTTTCAAACACCAGAGTCAAGAGAAGCATGAAAAGGTAAAAAGGAAAGAGAAATCATAAGGGACTTTCTAAAGGTGAACTGTTTATATTCCTACATGGAAAGATAATATCTGTAACTCTGGAAACTCTTCACAGTATTTGGATAGTTGGAGGGATTATACACATATATGTAGACAGAGGGTACAGGGTGAGTTGAATAGGAAGGGTTGATATCTAAAAAAATAAAATTAAGGGGTGAGAGAGGAATTTATTGTGCGGAGGAAGGGAGAAATGAAATGGGGCAAATTATCTCTCAAAAAAGAGGCAAGAGGAAGCTTTTTCAATGCATGATAAAAGGGGGTTGTGAGAGAGAAAACTTGAAGCTTAATTTCATCATGTTTGGCTTAGGGAGGGAGGAACATGCACACTCAATTTGGTATTAAAATCTATTTTTCACTAAAGGAAAGTAGGGGAGAAGGGGATAGGTGGGGTACAAGGATGATAAAAGGGAGGGCAAATGGGAGGAGGTAGTAATTTGAAGTAATCAATTTTGGGGAAGGACAAGGTCAAAATAGAGAATATAACAAATGAGGGGCAGGATAAAATAGAGGGAAATACAGTCAGTCTTAAACAACCTGACTATTATGGAAGACTTTTGAAAAACTACACATATATAGCCTATATGCTTAGCCTACTTTCCCAGTGGGGATGTGTGAGGAGGTAGGAAGGTAGACAAGTTGGAATTCATAGTTTTAGAAAAGAATGCTGAGAATTGTTTTTGCATGCAACTGGATAATAAGCAATACACATAATGGAGTATAGAAATCTATCTTGCCCTACAAGAAAAGAAAGAAGATGGGCATGATAGAAGAGAGAGCAGATTGGGGGAAGGGGTAATCAGAATGCACGATGTTTTGGGGTGGGAGAGGGGAGAGATGGGGAGAAAATTTGGAACTCAAAATTTTGTGGAAATGAATGCTGAAAAGCAAAAATAAGTAAATAAACATAAAAAGGGGAAAAAAAGGAAATACCTCTAACATATTATGTTTGTTGAAAATTTTAGGTAGATAATACCTACTATTTTATGGAAGGTTCGATTTATTCCTAAGCTTTCCAGTATTTTCAATAGGAATGAGTGTTGTATTTTTTCAAAAGCTTTTTCTGCATCTGTTGAGAAAATCGTGTGGTTTCTGTTAGTTCTTTTGTTGATATGATCAATAATGCTAATAGTGTTTCTTGATATTGAAGCAGTCCTACATTCCTTGTATAAATCCTACTTGATCATAATGTGTCATTCTCGCGATGAGTTGCTGTATCTTTTTTGTTAATATATTATGTATAATTTTTACATCTATAGTCGTTACAGAAATTGGTCTATAATTTTATTTCTCTGTTTTGGTTTTCCCTGGTTTAGGTATCAGAACAATATTTGTATCATAAAAAAAAATTTGGGAGGACACCTTCTTCCTCTATTTCCCCAAACAATGCATATAATAGTGGAATTAACTGTTCTTTAAATATTTGATAGAATTCATTTTTAAGTCCATCCAACCCTAGAGATTTTTTCTAGAAACTCCACTGGTGGCTGGTCAATTTCTTTTTCTGAGATGGGGTTATGGAAGTATTCAACTTCCTCTTCTGTATATCTGGGCAATATAATTTTTTTTAAAATAATAATCCATCTCCTTTAGATTGTCAAATTTATGGTCATACAGTTGGATAAAGTACTTCCTAATTATTATTTTAATTTCCTCCTCATTGGATGTGAGTTCACCCTTTTCATATTTGATATTAGTAATTTGGTATACTTCTTTCTTTTGTTAATCAAATTGGCTAAAGGTTTATCAATTTAATTGATTTTTTCATAAAATCAATCCTTAGTTTCATTTATTAGTTGAATAGTTTTCTTCATTTCAATTTTATTAATAACTCATTTGGTTTTCAGTATTTCTAATTGGTATGTACTTGGGGGATTTTCAATTTGTTGTTTTTGTAACTTTTCAGCTGCACTCCCAATTCACTGATCACTCTTTCTCTATTTTATTCATGTAGGTATTCAATGATATAAAACTTCTCTTAAGAACTGCTTTTGCAGTATCCTATAAGATTTGGTAGGTTGTCTCATCATTCTTCTTCTCTTGAATGAAGTTTTTGAGTGTTTCTATGATTTATTGTTTAACTCATTCATTTTTTAGATTAGATTATTTAGTTTCAAATTAATTTTTGTTCTGTCTTTCCTTGGCCTTTTATTTCATATAATTTTTATTGTTTTATGATCTGAAAAGGACACATTCACTATCTGCCTTTCTGAGCTGGACTGTGAGTTTTTATGCCCTCTTACATGGTCATTTTCTCTATATGCTCCATCGACTGCTGAGAAAATATTATATCACTTTCTATCCTCACTCAGTTTTCTCCAGAGATCTATCATACTACTATATCCAGTGTTTCCTTCACCTTCTTAACTTCTTTCGTGTTAATTTTGAGATTTGATTTATCAAGTTCAGAGAGGGAGAGATTGAGATCCTCCACTAGAATAGTTTTGCTGTCTGTTTCTTCCTGTAACTCCCTTAACTCTAAGAATTTGGATGCTATGCCACTTGGAGCATATATATTTAGTTTTCTTTCTTATCTCTTTTAATTAAATTTCAGCTTTTGCCTTTTCTGAGATTAGGATTGCTACTCTTTTTACATCGGGTGAAACACAATGTATTCTGCTCCAACCTTTTACCTTTACCCTTTACCCATGCATCCCCATGTTTCAAATATGTTTCTTGTAAACAATATATTTTTGGATTATGGTTTTCAATTCTGCTACCTGTCTCTGTTTTATGGGAGACTTCATCCCACTCACATTCTCATTTATGATTACTCTCTGTCCATCTTCTTTCCCCCCATTTGTGGTTTTAGTTCTTCCTTCTCCCTTCCCTTCCACAATCAAGTTTTAATTTTTGACCACTAATTCCCTCAGTCTTCCCTCCCTTCTTTCAGCTCCCCTTCCATTTAGAGTTAACGGTGCTAAGTATGGGGGAGGGGTAGTCTGGCTACACTAGGTCTCCTCTGCTGAGCTAGAGCATAGGCAAGGTCAGTGGTTGGTGATCCCATCTAAGCTAGTGTGTTTCTGGTTCCCCTTGGGTGCTGAAGCATGCTTGAGTCCTGATGTTGATGGTTGCTGGCCTTACCCATCTGGGGCTCAGGATCTCCTCTCCATTTGCTGAGGTAGGCTTTCTGGGACAGCACCAGTCTTACACTAGTCCCCTTTAGCTACAGCAAGAGGGACCCTCCTTGGCGATTTTCCTAGCATGGCATGTTAAGAGATTGTTTATCCCTGTGGCTGATCCCACTGTTCCAGGATTTTTCTGGGGAAACATTTTATGGATCTTTCAAGGTCAACAAGTGGAAGGGTAGAGCATCTATGGATCACTCTGCCATTTTGGCTCCTGGAAGGTCAAGTAGGTGTCTTACAGACATTTGATCTTCTGGCTGATAGTCTCAGAACAGCTGCTGCAAAAACCTGAGGCTCCACAGCTCTTACTTGCACAGTTCTGCTGGACTCCCATCCTGGGCTGATATGCCCAAGATTCTGCAATGCAGCCGCTGCCTCAGAGTGGTCAAGGCTTCCTGTTGGACCCTGCCACTGCAGGGGCATGCTGGTATAGCCTGTTCACCATGTGCTCCTCCAAACCCTCACAATTATATCCTTCCTGTGGACTTTCCAGTCTGTCCTCAGCTGTGAATCCACCACAATCTGTCTCCTATTGAATTATGCCACTCCAAAATCTGGTTAGATTCTCTTATTAGAGAAAAGCAGTATGGAAACAAATAGGCTGCAACATATTACCAACAAAGAATTATGCAAGAAAAACAATGCGAAGATCATCAAAATAACATATGATTGGAAAACAACTTCTGCCTGTTATCCAATAAGAGCTAGTAATAATTAACAACTGCTCTCCATGAACTATTGGAATCTATGTAATATCTGAGATATTTAAATGACAACCTCTAGTATATTTGGTGGATCTTCTGTATTCGATTGATGGAAGGATATGGACAAGAGTTAATGCACAAAATGCATCAACATGGATGGGTTGAGAAGTGACTTCCTGCCTACGGCACACAAATCAATGAAATGACAACTCCACTAGAGTGTTAGAGTGGAAGAACCACTTAAGAATATTCAGTTTCATACTATTTGGTGATAGAAGGTAGCTTAGAACTCACATAGTCCCAACGCCTTGTGTCATACATGATGAAACTGAAGTACCAAAAGATTCAAATTTTTTTCCAAGATAACACCAAAAAGTAAGGAGAAAAGTATGATATTAATCTCCATTTTATGACTTGACCCAGAGCTTTTTTTGCATGATACCAGAGTTGGTCCAAAGTTCATTCAATTCAGGAAACCTATTGACATGTCAATAGATGCCTCAACCCATGAGTTTATCTTTTTATGTTAATGAATAGCAGCTTATAGAGAAGGAGTGCAGTAAATCTTATGAATAAAATTTTCCCTCTACCAGTTTGTGTATATAGAATCAGAATCTTATTTTTCTATTCAACTGCCAAGTTTCAGGAAGATCACAGAATACTATGGCAGATGGGATGGAATATACATGTAAGGAAGGAAACACTCAATTGACTATGTAATAGCATTAAGGAGGAAACCACACAAAACATAAGTTTCAGTAATTACTTTACATTTTTTATTGAGATTAAAATTAAATCATGGAGGAACCATCGGGATCTAGTGAAAAGCAGAACAATAGCTAGCAAATGGCATATAGCACTTTGTAGTAGGGTGTTAAATTTGAAGGATGCTAGCAATATTTGCACTATTTCAGAAGAATGGTAACAATTGAACATGAATCCAAGTTAGCATTAATGATTCATTAAAATAAGCAGTTAGTATTAAAAAAAAATAGCTAAGATGAGCCCTCCTTTCCCCCAGAATCATCCTAGTTCATCCCACTACTGCATAATAGAGGACTCACAATAACTCATTTGTAGATATACCTGGTGGCACTTAGCCCAAAGATAATAATACCTAGTTACAGCTTTGCTAAAAAGGAGAGAAAAGGAGTACTAAATTTTGACCAAGATTATTTATTACAAGACAGTGGATAAACCATTAATGTCCCTGTACCTCATGATCATCATCTATAAAATGAGAGAAATGATTAACCCCTAAGTAGAAAGAAAGCTGATGAAGAAGAAGGCCTGATGTCCTTTTAAATTTTTCTACCTTCCAGCTCTTACAGCATACTTGTGCATTACAAATGCTTGTTGAAATGCTTTGGAGTAGATTGTATGGGTTAGACATGATTTGAATTGGATGGGATTGAACAGAAGTGAATTAACACAATTTATATTCAGCTGATTTCTAAGAACACTTCTTGTACATATACTATAATAAACTTGATCCTGTAAGTTAATAATTCCATTCCTTACAGTGCATGTTGTAGTAATATAATTGCATGGAAAAGCTAATCAATTTTGGCATAATTCAGCATAATATATAATATATTTTAACTGAAAAAAATCTTTTTCTTTCATAGTGTGTAATTTTTAGTTTCAAAATTGAACAAGAATGTAGGGACATTTTTTTGTGAGGGTACTCTTTAAGGAAACTGATGGATATGTATCAGAGAATATAGGATTGCTGCATTAACTGGATCTTTAGTATACATTGGATTTTCATCAATGGTGTTCCCCCCCAGTTAGTAGATGCTACTTTTATCATAGGGGAAAAGTATCTCTTCCAGCCTGTTAAGGCTGTGTACTCACCAACTTGACAACATCAACTTAAAAAGAAGCATCCTTTTATATTATTTTTAAAATTTGAAATTCTTCCTGTGAGAAAGATTTGTTCATCTGCTTTGACCATACACATGCTATATTGGTAAATGTAAAACAACTAGCTGTGACACATTTTAATTTTAATCTTCATTATTTTTATTTCTCATACTTTCTTAAATCTAGACAATAAACCAAACAATAATGCAAGACCTAATTTGCAATTTTTGTTTATTTTCAAGGTATAAATGCTCTCATTAATAATCTAACAAATAGCTTACATCAGTTGCTTCTGTCTGATTCCAGCACATTCTTATGCGTAACCCATTTAAATCAAAATCAAGAATTCAAGGATCAGTCATTTATAATTTTGGGATGCTGTTTGACAAGAAATTAGTCATAGACCTATCCCTGATACCATATACCAGAACAAAGTCCAAATGGGTACATGATCTAGGTATAAAGGCTGATACCATAAACAAATTGGGGGAGCAAGGAATAGTTTATTTTTCAGATTTATGGAGAATGGAGGAATTTATGAGCAAACAATAGACAGAGAACACTGTCAAATGCATAACTTTGATTATATCAAATTGAAAGTTTTTGCAAAAACAAAGCCAAGGCAAGCATTATTAGAAGAGAAGCAGAAGACCGGCAAAGGATTTTTACAGCTGTCTGTGATAAAGGCCTCATTTCTGAAATATATAGAGAACTGAATCAAATTGGCAAGAATGCAAGGCATTACCCAGTTGATAAATGGTCAAAGGATATGAACAGATAATTTTCAGAGGAAGAAATTAAAGCTATCTAGAATCAAACAAAAAATGCTCTGAATCAGTATTGATTAGAGAGAAGCAAATCAAAACAACTTTGAGGTACCATATCACTTCTGTCATATTAGATAACATCATCAAACAGGAAGATTATAAATGTTGGAGAACATATGGGAGAGTTGGAACATGAATTCATTGTTGGTGGAGCTGTGAGTGATCAAACCATTCTGGAGAGCAATTAGGAACTATGACCAAAGGGCTATAAAATTGTGCATACCCTTTGATTCAGCAATATCTCTTGGTAAGGCTGTATCCCAAAGAGATTATAAAAATGCGCAAAGGACCCACACGTACAAAAATATTTATAACAGCTCTTTTTGTGGTGGCCAAGAACTGCAAATGGAGAGGATGCCCATCAATTGGGTAATGATTGAACAAGTTGTGATGTATGAATGTAATGGAAAAACATTGTGCTGTAAGAAATGATGAACAGGTGAATTTCAGAAAAATCTGGAAAGACTTATATGAACTGATACTGAGTGAAGTCATCAGAGCCAGGATTACATGATACACAGTAATAGATACAGTGAGAAAGGACTGTTTTTGAAAGTTTTAGTCCTTCACAACAATGCAATGGCCTAAAACATTTCCAAAGGACTCATGATGCAAAATGCATGGAGTCTGAACACAGAATGAGGAAAGCTATTTTCTCCTTTATTATGTTTTGTTTTTCTCATGGTTTCTCCCATTTGCTTCCATTCTTTTATGCAACATGACTAACGTGGATTTGTGTTTAATAGAAATGCATGTGTAGAACCCATACAAGATTGCAGGTCATCTTGAGGAGGGAAAGGGAAGGGAGGGAGAGAAATTTTGGAACTTATGGAAGTGATTATTGAAAACTGAAAACAAATGAATAATACATTTGGAAAAATTAATGTAATTAAACTTTTTTGTCATGCATTCAATTCTTTGCATAATGCAAAGATGATCACATTGATTGCCCTGTGTAGAAACCTTCTATGGCTCTTCATTGCCAATGGGATGAAAAGCAAACTGCCTACTTTAGAATCTAACTTCTCTAGATAATCATCCCTGAACTTTGTGCTGATGAGTACTCCTTCATTCTTTTATTCTTTTATGCCTCTGTTTGAACTCTAGGTACTTAATCATTCCTTCATATATATATATATATATATATATATATATACACATACATATATATGTATATATATATGTATGTATGTATATGTATATGTATATATATGTATAGTTATTAATGCATTCATCTCATGCCCCTTTTATGTTGCCTTCTGGTCAGGAAATTGTGTTCTTCAGATCAGAATTTCAAGTACCTAGCACAGTGGATTTGCATATAATAAGTATAAATTTTAGAAATGAATTTGAAGTATGGAATTTAGTTGTATTTTATGGTTCTATTTTCTAAAACAAAGTGTAATTTAGTAAATGAAGACTCTCAGTGCCTACTCTTGAGCCATCACTAAAATAGATGCTACCCTGCTGGTACCCATGGGTCCTGAAACATTTCCAGTTAGTCAGAATAAGAAATTGAGTTGAACTGATAATTACAACCAGGGAACTGGGTCATATTTGGCATCTGAAATAACTGGATAAATATAACTGAATTGGCCTCTGTTTTTTTTATTATAAAGTCAGCAATATGACTATAATACTTCATATTTAATGAAAAGGTTTTTTTGTTTGTGTGTGTCTTTGTGTTTATGCATGAGAGACAGAGAGACAGAGGAGACAGACAGATACGCAGATGGAGGGAGGAAGGGAGAGAGAGAGAGAGAGAGAGAGAGAGAGAGAGAGAGAGAGAGAGAGAGAGAGAGAGAGAGAGAGATTTTATTTTTCTGTAAACTATATAAATAGTTTTAACATATCATTTAAAAAGTTCCCTCTATATTCTATTTCTACTGTTGCTCCTACTCATCTTTTTTTAATTCTTTAACAAACAAAGGAGGAAATGATTCCTCTACTATTCAATCAGTCAGTCAAATGGTTAGAGTTAAACAAGTGTTTATTAAGCAGCAAAACTCTGATACTAGGCATACAAAGAAAACAATGAATCCTTGCCTTGAAGAACTTCTAATCTGCTTCACGCAGTGCTCAGTGGGGAAGAGGCTATAGAGAGCAGTTTTGAAAGTGCTGGGAATGAGAGTCAAGATGTTCAGGTTTTGTAAACCACCTCTAATTCTTACTAGCTGTGTGTGACCTTGGGCAAGTTATTTTGCAATCTTTGAAATTGTTAGAACCACCTCCACAAAACGGGAGCAATACTGCCTCCAGGGCCTATATCACATGATTGTTTTTGTCTCGAATGAGATGATATATGTAAAATACTTCACAAAACTGAAAGCCTCATGATGTAATATTATTGGTCAAGGTGAAAAACAAAGTCAAACTTAGTATTTCTTATTTTAATGAACTATTCCTTATTTAATCAATCAACACATAAATAAACATTTAGTATTTGATAAATAGAATGAATAATCTAAGGCATAAGAGTGTGGACTTGGAGTCAGTAAGACCTAAGGTTAGATCCTTCTTTAGATGTTTTAACTAAATGAACAAGGGGAAGTCATTTAACCAGCAGTCCCTTGGCAACTCTCTAACAATAATTTACAGACACTTGCTGATCGACATCTTATTAAGCAAGTTTCCACAGTATAGCTTCCCTCCACCAATAAAATCTCATTTCTGTACAACCCTAAGTACCACCCTACCAAAAAGAAATGAGAAGTCATCATTCAAAAATCAAAAGGTAGTTTCATTTGGTAAATTCTCCCTGAAGACAGAAGAACTAGGTTCAGATACCTCCTCTCTTTGTTCCATGTGTGACCTTAAGTAACTATGACTCTCTGAGTTGTTTCTTCATCTGCAAAATGAGAGGGTTACGCTAGACGGTTTTCAAGGAACCCTAACTCTAGATTTATGTTCTTGTGTTTAAAACATTGGACAGTCTACTCTATCTTGTGTGTTCATTCAACTTCTTTTCTATAGATGTATATAAAAATAAAGTTAAGAAAGAGATTGGAAAAATTCATCACTTATACTGCCAAAGAATTTTATCATTCTAAATCATTCTATTGCCTCTGATGTCATAGAAGGAAAAAATAATAATAAAATCAAGAAAAGGTGATTTATGTTCCTATCCTAAATGCACCATGAATTCTTGTAGGCATTTTAATATTGGAGAAGTAGATTAAGATGTATAAAATTTAATTGAAGTGAATATAAATACCAAACATGTGTATATGAGTACATTTATAATACTCAGGGAGCAGATTTTATTCTCATTATTGAAGTTTGAATTAAGTATTAGATTTCAATCACATAATATTTTGAAATTCATATTACTTCGATGCTTCATTTTAAGCTGAGAGGCAGAAGTATACAATGAATAAATTCTAACTTACACTGTAATAATGAAGATATTTTCACATGATATTGGCCTCATGCATTTACCGTTACTGTCATTCAAATGAATTTTGTAGAATGAGGAATAGACAAACAGTTAAGACTTCCTCATGTTGATTGAAAATGATCTCCTCAATTAGATACTCAAAAAGTATTTATTAAGTGTCTGCTATGTGCTACATGCTATTTTAAGAAGTGATGATACAAAAGGAGACAAAATACACTTCCTTTCCTCAATAAGCTCACAATTCATTTGATGAAAGAGACCATTTAATTTTTGTCTTTGACTCCCCAGTGCTGAACAATTGCCTGTCATTTAAGAAGTATTTTTTAATGCGTACTGTTACTGTAATAGAATCTAGGTTTATCAAGCATTCCTACTACATTTTGGAACTCGATAGAATTTTTGAAACAAAATTCTAAGGGACAAAAAGAAACCTAGGTGTGTAAATAAGTTGGAATAACTTCTAAGTGTCAAAAGATTGCAAAATACTTGCTTCTATAGAAAAGAGGAGAGAAAAGTATCACTAGCCTTACAAGTCTCAATCAAAATAAAAACAAATTCAAGACCTAAGTGATCAGTTTTATAGTGTGCTCTTCCCATTCACTCTTCCCAAAATTATACATTTTATCAAGTCATAAATTCATTCATTTCATTTTTCTTTTACAGAAAACAATGAAAACAGTTATTATAAAGAAAAAATGTGTATGCTTTCTTTTTTTTTTTAGTATGCCTTGTATGTAAGCAAAGAGATGATTAAAGGAAGATTATAGCAGAAGATGAATGAAAAGGAAGATAAATTTAAATTTTTACATAAGAATAAACTTATAAATCTACATAGATGGGCCAAAACAAAGGAAAGTTATGGAGGTGTGAGCTCATGTTAGGGACATTTCATGAACCTAACACTTATCTTACTCAGACAAGAAAATACATCATAGAAATGCAATAAAGTAAACTGCACAGGGAAAGGGAAAAATTAGAGTTGAAAAAGAAATGACCTGGAAACCAAGTAAATTCGCACTAAAGAGATTCGAATATGAAGTGGAGGAGGGTGTGAGTGAGAGAGCAGAGGGAGAGAGAAAAAGAAGAAGAAGGAGAAGGAGGAGGAGGAGAAAAAGGAGGAGAAGGCAAAGATGATGATGATGATGATGATGATGATGATGATGATGATGATGATGATGATGATGATGATGAACTAGGAGAAGAAGGAGGAGAAGGAAGAGGAGAAGAAGATGATGATGATGACAAAGAAGAAAAAGGAGGAAGAGAAGGATGAGGAGGAGAAGAAGGAGGAAGAGGAGGAGCAGGAAAAAAGATGAGGAAGAAAGACAAAGAGGAGGAGGAGGACGAGGAGGAAGAGAAGAAGAAGAAGATGAAGAAGAAGAAGGAGAAGAAGAAGATGATGATGATGATAATGAATAAGAAGAAGGAGGAGGAGGAGAAGGAGGAGGAGAAGAAGAAGATGATGAAGATGAGGAAGCAGGAGGAGGAGGAGAAGAGAAAGCAAAATAATAAATATCATACCATTTGCCTGGAAGAAGTGAGTCATATTGTTCAGTATGAATATTTTGGATTTATATCAAAAGTATAGAGATATTGAACCATAGGAAAAATATTAAAATTTGAATAAAAGTCATAACAGAAGCAAATTGAGTGCTTATAATAATAAATTTCTTGTCTTCAGTAAATGCATCACATATATACAACTATATATATATACATATATACAAATCTCTCTCTATATATATATATGTAAACACTTATGTACACACATATGTTACATGTAAAATCAACTTTTAACTTTTTGTTTGTGCTTTGAGTTCCAAACTCTCTCTTTTTCTTCTTCTTCCTCCCTTAAGAAGTGAAGAAATTTTATAGAGATTATACCTGTGCAATCATGCAAAATATACTTTCAAATTAGTCATATTACGAAAGAAAACAAAACCTCCCCTCAAAAAACAGAAAAAATAAAGTTTTACAAAACACACTTTGATCTTCTGACTCTATCATTTTTTTCCTCTGGAGGTGGATAGTACTTTTCCGAGGAAATCCTTCAGAATGATTTTATATCATTGTATTGCTGGGAACAGTGAAGTCATTCACAGTTGATCATCTTACAATATTGTCATTACTGTGTACAATTTTTTCCTGGTTCTGTTCACTTCTCTTTACCTTAGCTCATCCATGTCTTCCCAGGTTTTTTTGTTTGGTTGATTGGTTTTGTTTGGAAAATATGCTGTTTGTCATTTATTATAGTGTAATAGTTTTCCATCACAATCATGTACCACAACTTGTTCAACCATTCTCCCAATTGGTCGTCATCTCCTCAATTTCTAATTCTTTGTCACCACACACACAAAAAGATGCTATAAATGTTTTTGGACATATAGGTCATTTTCTCTTATTTAAAAAAAAATCTCTGGTATATACCTAGTAGTTGTATTACTGAGTCAAAAGATATGTGTGGTTTTATGATCCTTTGGATTTATTTCCAAATTGTTTTCCTGCATCCATTTTCCACTCTACCAACAATGCACTACTGTCTCATGTTTCCCCCATCCCCTCCAACATATGTAATGTTCCTTTTCTTTCGTATTAGCTAATCTGCAAGGTGTGAGGTCTTACTGCAGAATTTCTTAATTTGAATGGGAAATGTCCATAATAAAACAACAGTAATAATGACAGCTAATATTTGTTCTACACACACAAACACACACACACACACACACACACACACACCCCTATATCTGTATCTGTCCATCCATCCATCCATCTATCTATCTATCTATCTATCTATCTATCTATCTATCTATCTATCTATCTATCTATCTATCTATTTATCTATTTATCTATATCTATATCTATCTATCTATCTATATCTATATCTATCTTTATATAGATATAGATATGATTTTGTCCTTCCAAGAACCCCGTGGAGTAAGTGTTATAATATCCCATGTTAGAAATAAGGAAACTGCGAATGAGAGAGGTTCTGTCTTTTACCTAGAGTCAACCATTTAATATGTTTGAGCTGGAACTTTAACTTTTTAACTTTAACTTCTTAACTTTTTTACTCAAGTGTTTATCCATATTTTCATCTCAATGTCTCAGAAATGAATGTTTCCACTGACCATATGAGAATGTTCCAAATCAGCCATTATAAGAGAAATCTGCATTAAAATGATTCTGAGATTTTACCTCACATCAATAGGATTAACACAGATGACAAAAATAAATGAAAGATCGCTAATGCATTATTAATTGAGCTTCAAATTTGCCACAATTATCTGAAAATGACAATAATTATACTAACAAAATAACCAGGCTTCATATTCAATGATGCAGTGATACTATTGCTAGCCATATACACCAATGAGGTCTAAGATATAGGAAATATATGTTTCATAATGTTATGCAAAGCACTGATTATGAGCAGGAAAAGTTTCATTTTCATAATTATGAAGGAGAGGTCTAGGCTAGATACCAAAAATAGAAGGATGATGTCTATTTTCCAATGGTTTTTGACTGTTATAAAAAGTAATTTACATATTGTAGGGTCCTTCCATTATTCCTCCTATGTTACTCTTTTCTTAAAAGATCAATGCTTTGTATAAAATTAAATGCATACTGTCAAATAGACCATTTTAAAGTAAAAATGCTTAACAGAAAAGTTATATATCTAGAATTATCTGGCTTCATGGATTATGATTTGAAAGATTAATTTCAATATTTCTAGCAAAAATGCAAAGAAAATTTTGTGAAACACGAACCCATGATGATCTACAATACTTCAAATGTTTGGAATTCTAACTTTTAATTTAGAATGGGTGAAATTTGAATACTATCTGATCACTGAACTGTTCTGAAAAATGAATTGTACTTTAATCATCCCCTTTCCCTTGGATATTGTTCAAATACTGGTTTGAGAAAAATGTTCTGAAGTCACTGGGGAAGTAGAAAGTATAGAAATTCTTAGGAATAAGATTGGTAAAGGGACTCAGATTTTCACCTTATGTGTTCAGGAGGGAGACAGACAGAGAGCGAGAGAGACAGAGACAGAGACAGAGAGACAGAGACAGAGAGACACAGAAACATAGAGACAGAGACAGAGACACAGAGAGTCAGAGAGACAGAGGGACAGACAGAGACAGAGAGAGATGCAGACACAGAAAGAACAAAGAGACAGACAGAGAGACAGAGAAGAGCCAGGTCATTTAAGGTCGAGATAAGCTTTCCTCATCTGAAGCAACTCATCATATATTTTGACATTTCTCTACCATGGTTTAAGTGCTCCATTTCTTCTGCTCATATAACAGTGAAATGGGAAATTTAGCAACAGAAAGAATATAAAGTGCTGAATTACTTTAGCAACTACTTAAAATAGCTACTGGTATAAAAAGAAATGAAAAAAATGTCGTTAAACAAGCTAGTGCATCAAACTGGAAAATCCTTAAGCCATGGTTAGATTAGTCAAAATCACTATAAATAAATTGTATCCACAGAGTTTCATGAAATACTTATTGTACAGTTCTAACACAGGTAAATAAAATATTTATTTTCAGATTATTCTAGAACTCAAACTACTCCCTGATAGATTGTTAATTAACCTTAAGTAAGTGTTCTATCACTTTCCTGTTGATTTGCTTAGCCTCATTAACAAATATCCAACAAATGTTTTGATATGGTGTGCACAGTGAGTATCCTGATAACACCTACTCTGTGACTCTTGTGTATCCATAAGGTAGGACCACATGATATTATTTGAACTTTCTGGTCTCAGTTACTCTCACTTAACAGAAAACTGGATGGTAGCTAGGTTATACAGAAGAAGTAGAATACTGGATATGGATTCAGGAAAACCTGAGTGCCAATCCAGCTTCAGACAATTACTAGCTTTGTGATGCTGAGTAAGCCACTCAACTGCTTACTATCTGTCTAACTCTTCTTTTATTTGAAAAATTAGGAAAATAATAGCACCTACCTTCTATGCTTGCCATGAAGATAAAATGAGATGATATTTGTAAAAAATCTTGAAAACATTAAGGAGCTATATAAATGCTAGCTATTACTGGATATGACTGAATATTGGATTCCTAGACAGGAAAAAGAAAAGAAAACTGAATAGTAAAAGAGATATCCCAGCAAAGTTAGCTAGCTTATAAGTTAGAAAGTCGTTCCAGGGAAGGCAGGTTGCAAAGGAGAGGAGAAACTGATTGACTCCTCCAAATAATGGTGTAACCTGGGCAAGATGAAGAATTTCTGTACCACCCTTTTGTGCCCACTTATGAGTTCCCCTGAGAGTTGGGAAACAGAGTCAATGGGCAGGAAACAACAGAAATACACCATTAAGCAACAAATCTAAGCCTTCACTACCACTGAGTTATGACTACTGTGTAGGTCTCGGGGAAAGGTTGCTGAACGTTGCCTCTTTTCCCTATTTACATGAAGCAAAAGACCTTTATGCCAGGAGAATGGTAAGGAGGACTATTTGTTCCTAGGGGAGGAGGCAGAGTTTAGCAGAGAAGGAAGGAAAATGGTTTTGACTATTTTCTTCAAATTACATCCATTTTAGTTTTGTCAAGATAAATAAAGCCTGCCCTATATGTTATTAAAGTTAGAATCTTTTGTACCTTTTCTCTAGAGATCAGACACAAATCAAATTTAAATAATTCCAGGGTATGATTTGAGTGTGGATTTATGCTACACATGATTTTTGACAAGCTTCCAAGAATGAGCCTCATCTCTATAAATATTGAATCTACCTCTGGGCCACAGGTTATAATTATATATTTTTTTTTCTAAATTAAGATTTATTGATTTCCACCATATTCACTTTAAATATGGTTTGAAGCTGACTGAAGGGAAGGAATGTTACAATTTTAAGTTAAAATAAACTAATGGTGAAAGTGCATCACCTCTGGCTTCATTCAACATCTCCTCAGATTTCAATTAATAAAAGTTCTAGGATTATGAAAGCCAGGCATGTTGCAGGCCTCTCTCAGCAATGTGCTTCACTTTGGGTCAGTCTCCTGTGCCAGAGGTGAAAATGCTCAAAAATACTTCCATTGTCCCAGAACAGTGTCTTTGATTGCATCCACATACTGAGTTGTAACCCAATACACCTGGTATTATTATTGGTGGAATTCAACTGAAATGCCATCGTGTGGTAATCTTTATATCCTTTAACAGGTTCACTGACCATATTTTCAATGAAGCCCATAGATAATTTTTATGTTCACTCTTTAGTGGCACTCCACAGCTGGTTTTTTAATTTAAAGGTGAGTTCCACTTTTTCTCTTTTGTTATTGTACGTCTGATAAAGTTACCATTGGCAGTGGTTCCGGGGCACCTTTAATAGAGAGCATCACATCTTCAGGTTTCCCTTTATCTAACACTTTTCTGTGTTGCTTTTGCCTACAAAGTGGCTCCTTCTTACTCTCTTCAGCTTTCTCTTCTGGTTGTGCTGCATCTTTGGGTGTGTTTACTGCTAGACCATCATTTATTGTAAATCTTGCCACCACTGGTTACTTTGGTTTTCTCCTCAGAGAGAAGTCCCTTAAACATAATTTTCTGCATGGCAGGTGGTAGACCAGTGATGGAGAGGATCTTGTGCTTCAACTCAGTCCCTGTAATCTCCAGAGACAACCACACATCATATTTTTTCTTGTTCCAGATGATCTTCAAATCCATCAGCTCCTTTTCAGTGCTGGTGTCATCACTGATGCTGACTGAGACCTAGGCAGTGACTCTGCCTCCCTGGGTCTGGTCTGCCTCCAGGGTGCCCTTGCCATGTGGAGGAGGAGGAGAAGAGGTCTCAGACTCAGCATCATGCAGTTGTGCTGCAGCTTCTGAGCTTATGTTTCCATTGGTCTCCTCGACTTCATCTGGGACTCTGACTGTCAGCATGATGATTGGGTACACCACCTATCACAGCGAGGGGGGCCAAGTTACAGATTATTTCTTAGGTTCATATAACATTATTGATCTTTCCTTTACTAAAAAGCATAACCTATTCATTTTATATTCTCATGATGTGTGTAGCTTATCCAGTTACTTCTAAAATTAATCCTTGATGAATCTCCTTAAAGTGGAAGAAATCTTCATTTAAGATTTCATTGCTCCCAATGCAAGGAGAGTCAGGCTTTTTTATTATAACTTCATTTTCATTACACAACTAGTTCACCTTTTATAATTGTACATTTCCTTCATATTCTGTTCTATGCCATGTCTATAATAGAGAACATCATTGGTGATAAATTATATAGCCTACTAACATCTAGCATTGGTATTTCTAGCAATGTTTGCAATATGACATTTTGATTCTTCTGAAATCATTGTGTGATATTGTAATGAATTTTTTTTTGTTCAGTTAAATTTCTTGTTGAATATATTGTGATTATTATGACAAATACACCAGGGAAAGCACAAAAGACCTTTTTTTCTTTTAAGAGTGTGAGATTTCCATGAAAAGAAATATTTGTTGAGTGTAACACAGGTTTTAAAATCCTGTGATATTTTGTGAGCAAGTGATTGTTGAGATTTTTGTCATTGATGGACAAAATGAGTACCTGACTTTATGTGAGTAGTGGAACTAGTATCTTACCTTGGGAGAAGAGGAAATTTCCTTTATTGAGAAAAGGAATACATGGCACTATACTCTCCAAGAAGAACAAATTGGAGAGAAAAATAAAAGATTTAGAAAGACAGATGGGGAAAGATAGTCTTCCAACAGGACCCCGATTTTCAACTTAGCTCGATAGAGACTTTGAGGCATTTCCTGCTGGATGGGATTCTCATTTGAGCTAAGATATCTTACTTCCAAGTAGGAGAGGTCTTTCACTCTGTATGTTGTCTGATATATTCTAACCTGCATACTTTATCTGATTCATGCTACAAAGTAAAACAAATATAACCAGAAAAATAAAATACAAGACTCAAAATAATATGAAAGAACAATAGGAATGATTCTATGAAATAAAAATGGCCAGTTTAGCTCCACAAAGGAGATAGGAGAGACACTTGTTCCACTTACTTGCAGGTAAGGACTATCAGTGCTGAACACTAAACTTAATAGCTTTTCTCTATGCATTGGTTAGTTTTACTAAACAGTTTTTATTCAAGTACCCTAACATCCTAGTTCCTTAGCCCATTCAATTTCCATGATCAGTCTACTTCATTATTCCCTACAAGTATTCCATTTTGTTGTGGTTGTGGTTGTTTATGAGCATCAAAATCCCTATATCTAATCATTATCTTGTGTTACTCCATTGTTTCCTAAGTCTTACTATCCCTAAATTTATTCTTTCAGTTCACCATGACCTCTGTTCCCTTCATCCTTCACATCTTTACCCAGACTGAACCTTTTTACTGTGGACAACCAGATTATATCTCTTCCTCATTCCATATCTCAGTCCTTTGGTGAACATACTCAGCTCTATGCTATCTTCCCCTCATGAATGTCATCCTTCTTTGTCCTGTGGACAATCATACCTTGCCAATCTCCAGTTCCCATCATCAACCTATTAAACTCTTATTATGTGCTTCTGCTCGTAGCTCTGAGCAGAGGAAAGTGAACAGGCTAGTATCCTTAAATTCCAACTTCTCTCCAGACAGGAATAAATTATGAGCAAAATTATAGAGATATCAACACATATATCCATTTCTATTAAATATATGTGCACATTTGTCATATTGCATGCAAGAATTATAATGAATGAAAGAAACTCTGAGAAAAGCAAAACAAAACATAATGAAAGAGAAAAAAAGCCTGCTTCACTCTGTGTTCAGATTCCATAGTTCTTTCTCTGGATGTGAATGGCATTTTGCATCTTGAGTCCTTTTGAAATGTTTTAGGTCCTTGCATTGCTATGAAGGGCTAAGTCTATCAAAAAACAGTCCTCGCACACTGTGGCTCTTGCTATGTATAATGTTATCCTGGTCCTGTTCACTTCACTCAGCATCAGTTCATATAAGACTTTCCAGGTTTTTCTGAAGTTCACCTTTTTGTTTCTCAAAGCACAATAGTATTCCATTACATTCATATTTCACAACTTGTCAAGCCATTGCCCAATTGACAGACAACTCCTTGATTTCCAGTTCTTTGCCACCACTAAAAGAGCTGCTATAAATATGACTGTACATGTGAATCCTTTCCTCTTTTCTATGATCTCTTTGGGATACAGCCCTAGAAAGTGTTGCTGGGACGAAGCATATGCTGAATTTTTTTTTTTTTTATCCCGAGTGTAGTTCTACATTGCTCTCCAGAATGGTTGGATCAGCTCATAGCTCCACCAACAATGAATGCATGTTCCAACTCTCCCACATCTTTTCCAACATTTATCATCGTCTTGTTTTGTCATGTTAGAATTTTGTATGATTCCTTCACCAGTTTTCTGAAATGCTATTTTTAGTATTGGAATTAACTATTCTTTCAATGTGTGATAGAATTTGCTTGTAAATCCATCAGGTCTTGAAGACGTTTTCCCCAAGGAATTCAGTGATGGCTTGTTCAACTTCTTTTTATGAGATAGGGTATTTAAGTATTTCACTTCCTCTTATGAGAAATTATATTTTTGTAAATATTCATCCATTTCACTAATATTCTCAAACTGATGGGCATAGAATTTGTCAAAATAATTTCAATTTATTGTTTAATTCCATCTTCGTTGGAGGTGATTTCTCCCTTTTCATTTTTTATACTGGTAATTAGGTTTTCTTCTTTCTTTTTACTAATCAAATCGACCAAAGTGTTATCAATTTTATTTTTTTTCATAAAACCAGCTCTAAATTTTATTCATTAGTTCAATTTTTAAAATTTCATTTTTTAATCTCTCCTTTGCTTTGCAGTATTTCTAATTAGTTATTTAATTGTGGATTTTCAATTTGGTCTTTTTCTAGGTTGGCAGTTGCATTTCCAATTCATTGATAATCCTTTTCTCTATTTTATTTATAAAAATGTTCAGACATATAAAACTTCCCCTAAGAACTGTTTTACTGCATCCCATATGTTTGGTAGGTTGTTTCATTTTTGTAATTCTCTTGAATAAAGTTATTGATTGCTTCTCTCATCTGTTGTTTGACCCAATCATTCTTTAGGATTAGATTATCTAGTTTCCAGTTAATGTTTGGTTTATCTTTCAATGATCCTTTATTACATTTAATTTTTACTGCATCATGATCTGAAAAGGATGCATTGAGTATTTCTTCCTTTTGATAGTGGATTGTGTACTTTTTATGTGCTAGTACATGGTCAATTTTTGTGGAAATGCCATATGCCAATGACAAACAGGTATATTCCTGTCTATCTCTATTAAGTTTTCTCCAGAAATCTATTATATCTATGTTCTCCAAATTCTATTCATCTTCTTATCTTCCTTCTTGTTTATTTTGAGGTTAGATTTATCAAGTTCAGAGAGGGGGAGTTTGAGGTCCCTCACTAGTATAATTTTACTGTCTATTTCTTCCAGTAACTCTCTTAACTTCTCTCCTTATAATTTGGATGCTATGCCACTTGGTGCATTTATATTAGGAATAATATTATGTCATTGTCATTGCCTATGGTGAGTTTTGGAATAGTATAGTGTCCTTCCTTATCTCTTTTGATTAGATCCATTTGGGGTTTTGCTTTGCCTGAGATTAGTATTGCTGCCTCTGCTTTTTTGTATTTTTGCATCAGCTGAATCATAGTATATTCTACTTCAAACTTTTACCTTTATCCTGATGTATCCTCTTGTTTCAAACGTGTTTCTTGTGAACAACGTATTGTAGGACTATGATTTTTAATCCATTATGCTATCTGCCTCCATTTTATGGGAAACCATTCCATTCACATTCAGTTATGATTACTATCTGTTTCTTTCTCTCCATTCTATTCCCCATCTCATTTATGCTTTTATTTCTTCTTTCTCCCTTCCTCTCCTCAAAAGAGTTTTACTTCTGACTACTGACTCCCTCAATCTTCTCTCCCTTCTAACCACCTTCTGCCTTTTCTTGTCCCTTTCCCTCCTACTTTCTGTAGAGTAAGTTAGATCTCCCTTCCTTCTTTGCTTCTACTATAATATGCTTCTATGCCTCTTCATGTGACATAATTTACACTTTTCTGCCTAATCCTTTCCTCTTCTCCCATTACAATCACTTCACACCCCTTAATTACTTTTTTATCAAAAAATCAGTAAATTTATACCCACATCCTCCATCTATGTATATCATTTTAAATGTCAAAATAAATACACATTTCTCAAGATTAAAAAGAATCATCTTCCCATATAGGGAAGCAAATAGTTTGCCTTTATTGAATAACAAATTATTTTTTTCGTGTTTGCCTTCTTATGCCTCCCTTGAGTCTCATATTTGAAGATCAAATTTTCCATTGAGCTCTGACCTTTTCCTCAAGAAGGTTTAGAATCTCTTGTTTCATTGAATGTCCAGCTCCTTGCCTGAAAGATTGTGCTCAGTTTTGTTTGCTAGTTGATCCTTGGTTGTAGTGCAAGCTTCTATGCTTTAAGGAATATCATATTCCAATCACTCTGATTTTTTCATGTAAAAACCGTAAGGTTTTTCCTAACTGTAAGGATAGCCTGACTGTGGTTCCTTGATATTTGAATTGTTTCTTTTTTGTAGTATTTTCTCCTTGATAATTCAGGAAATTGGCCTCAACATTCCTTGGTGTTTTCAATTTGGAATCTCTTTCAGGAGGTGATCTGTGGATTTTTTGATGAATACTTTGCCCTCTAGGACCTCTGGACAATTTTTCTTGATGACTTCTTGGAAGATACTTTCAGGATCATTTTTTTTTTATCATGGCTTTCCAATAGACAAACACTTCTTAGATTTTCTCTTCTGAATGTATTTAGAGGTCAGTTTTTTTTTTCTTCTAATGAGATATTTTACATTTTCTTCTATTTTTTTTCATTCTTTAGATTTTATTTGACTGATTCTTGAAGCCTCATAGAGCCATTGACTTCTACTTGCTGAATTCTAATTTTAAACAAGTTGTTTTCTTCAGTTAGCTTTTTTAGTTCTCTTTCCAATTTTCCCTTTTTTTTCTTTTAAGGATTCATTTTCTCCAGTTATGTTTGATACCTTTTTGTGCATTTGACCAATTTTACTTTTTTAAGTTGTTCTCTTCAACTTTTTTTTTCATTTTGTCAATTTTGTTTTTAAAATCGTAGATCAGTTTTTCTTCTACTTTTCTAATTTGGCTTTTAAAATGCTTCTTGAGCTCTTCCAAGAATGCTTTTTGTGTTCTAGCACAGTTCATATCCCCTTTTGAGGTTTCAGATATGGATATAGTGTCAAGTATATCCTCTTCTGAATTTGGATTTTGATCTTCCCTGTCCTTATAATAAGATTCTCCAGTCTTTGCTTTTCTAATTAGCCTTTTGCTCATGGTGATTGACTTTTTCTGTCTTTTAAAGTTCATGTCTGCTTCTGGGGTACAGGGATCTCTGTCTCACATTTATAGTGTTATGGAGTTAGGGGCCTTGTTACTGACTTTGGGTGCTGTGGTCTCTGGTTCTCTATAATGAAACAAAATGAAACAACCTACTAAACGTATGGGATGCAGTAATGTGCTGTGGTCTCTGGTTCTTTCTGGTAGCTCTATAATGTTGCAACTTACCTGGTGCTAAGCTGGAGCTGGCTGGTGTGAGGCTACATGAAGTCTTCGTGAGTTTCCCCGGGATACACTGAAACTTGTGGTGCAAGGTGAGAGGGAGGGGTGGTCTGGCCATTGGAGGTCTCTTCCTACCCTAGTGCTGCATTAGGGAATGTGAAAACTCAGCAGCTCATGAACCCCCATCTACAATAGTGTCTGACCAATTCCCCTGACTGTCTTAAGGCATGGATGGGGTCCTGGTGTTGATCTCATGCTGGTCTGATGAGGTGGGGCTCTCTGGGCCATCTCTAGAGCTACGTTGATCCTCTTCAGGCACTACAAAAGGGACTTTTCCCATCTATCTCACTAGTCTTTCAAGGTAAAACCTGCTCTACCACTTTTTCTGGACCCACTACTACATCATTTTTCTTGTGGAAATATTCTCTGACTTTTTAAATGTCAACAAGTGGAGAGTGACAGCACTTACAATTTACTGTGCCATCTTGGCTCCTGGAAGTTCAAGAAGATGACTTTCAAACATTTAGTGTGTGAATTGATAGTCCCAGTAGTACCTACTACTGTGGCTGTGGGCCCTGTGCTTCTCTGTCACCCAGCTCTGTTAGACTCCCATCCTATGCTGAGAGGTTTGGGAATAAGCACGGTTCCTGGGGATTCAGTTTGCCCAGCCTCACTCCTACTTTGTTATGGCCAGGTCTGCTTTGGTGCTGCTCTTGTACTTTGTGTTCCCCAGCTTGGTGCAACAGATCCTTCCCATTGATGTTTTGGACTATCTTGGGTTGGAAATCTGCCACACTCTGTCTCCTTGTGGATTCTGCCACTTTAAAAATTGTTTAGATTCACTTTTTAGAGGTATCTGAAGGAATTTTTGGAAAAGCTCAGGTGAGTCCTTGCTTTAATTTCACTATCTTGGCTCCACCCTTGACTTTCAAGCATTCTTGATGAAAGGACCATACATGAATATAAAATTTCACTTTCAAATATTACTCAAGAGAAGCATGAAATGGTAATAAGAAAAGAGAAATCACAAGGGACTTATTAAAGTTGAACTGTTTATATTCCTACATGGAAAGATGATATTTGCAACTCATGAGACCTTTCTCAGTATTAGGGTAGTTGGAGGGAATATACATATACAAATATGTATATGTACATATGTACAACACGTACATATATGCATATGTGTGTACATATGCACATGTGTACAACACACATATATACATACACATACACTGAGAGCACAGGGTAAGGTGAATATGAAGGAATGACATATAAAAAAGAAAAGGGAGAGATTTTGGAACACAGAGTTTTGAAAACAAATGTTAAAAATTGCTTTTACATTCAATTGGGAAAGAAGATGTACAGGCAATGGAATATAGATAGTTAAATCATGATCTTCTTTTCTCTGAATAATCATTATGTGTACTTATTCTCTTCTATTTCCTGGTAACTGTCACAGAAAAAAAAACTTACAATTTATGTTTAACATGGAGCTTTATTGACTCATTATGATTCCCCTATAATGATCTCATTATATACCCCTACAAGAAAATGAAGGAGAGGGGAAGGTGGGGCAGGGTGATGGGAAGAGTGGGAAGACTGGGTGTAGAGGTAATCAGAATGCAAGCTATCTTTGAGTGGGAGGGAGGAGAGGGATGGGGAGTAAATTTAGAATTCAAAATCTTCTATTAATAATGTTAGCAAAAATAAATATTTTTAATTTAAAAAATGAGTATGATTGATGCCTTCTACCCACTTACTACTTTGCCATGTTCAATTGAAAAACTAACAAATGTTAATGTAATAATTATCATCATCCACGACAAAAATATTTAATTAAATGTCTACTCTGTGCAAAGTTTTTGCAACCATCTGTATCTGTAAATTACTAAAACTTTGGAAGTCTTGTACAGGAAAGAAGAAAGATAGGGAAGAGAAGGAAAGAAAATAGGAAAGTGAAAAGGGAATGGAAAGTAATACAAAACAGCAAAATCTGAAACAATAAGGTTTATTAAGTATGTTAGGGAGTTAAGAGATTGTGATTGGTTTATAAATGCAATGAATTTGTGCATTAGTCAGTATGGGGAGTTCCTTTCATCTTCATTGAATCCCAAGTCATCTAAAAGTTCGTAGATAGTGGGTTGATTGAAGGAAAAATAAATCATTTAACTTGCTCAGGTAATAATAAGAGCCAGAAGTATGATCTGAACCTAGTTCTTTCTGACTTCAGTTTAACCATGAAATTTGGTTGCCTTTTATGGCAAAAAAGTGCAGTTAAAAAATTTTTAAAAAGAACATCTTACACTAATAAGACCAATAAAGCTTCATGATAAACATAACATGTAAGGTTTTTTTCTGTGTCAGTTACCAGGAAAGAGAAGAGAATAAGTACCCATAATGGTTAATTAGAGAAAAGAAGATCATGATTTAACAAATTCTAACCTATTAACTTATAATTGTTCAAGAACTTCTTAAAGTCTCTACTTTGTTCAGTCTCCCATTTTATCAAAGGGATAAAATTAATTAATTTCTAGGCTTATTCTACTAACTAGATATTAATAAAATTGATCAAAATTGCATTTTCATCTCTGATTTTCTAAGCCTGATTAGTCAACAACATTTTAATATATTTCTCCTTTTTTTCAGAAACACTCCTTTTTTTTCTAATCCAATTCTATGTCTTTTTAAATTTTCTTTTCTTTTAATATCTTTTACTATTTTTCTTTTAATATCTACTGTTAACAGTATGGTAGGTAGAAAAATGATGTTACTGTTAAATACATTAACCTCTCTGGCTTAATGGTTGTTGTAATCGCCTGTGTGAAGTCTGTCCCTTAGGATCAAGGACGTTGCTACTGATGATCCTAGAACAATTTGCCGATAATTCTGTCATAGTGTAGAATTAAGCAAGCATGAAAGAAAGGAGGTTAAAAAGAAATAGTGACGTTGACTTCTCCATAGACACAGTGGTGAGTCTTGTAGGTCTTACCATCAAATGCTACAGTATCTGTTTGCAGACAGGGTGTGTGGATGACCTGTGTTACTGCTATGTGGTAGGCACTATTAAGCAGCGGAGTGTCAAATGAAGGCAAAAATAGTTATTTACTTAAAGTGACATATTCTAGTTGGCAAGATGAGCAAATAATTAGGTGCAAAAAAATAATCAGAAAGAAGATGTCCATAACATCTGAGGGAAAAAGAAAAAACACTGCTATATTTAGAATTTCAGATGAATCTTGAAGTCAGGGATTCTAAAAAGGTACAAATGAGAAGCAAGGAAAAATTTCAGGCAAGGGCTCCAAAAGTTCAGATGCAGTGAAATGAGACAGAGTGTAAGTGGTGGCAGTGGTTGTGGTGGTTGTAACAATGTTGACTATGTCTCCAACTCATCAGACTGTTCCTCGTAAGTCTTCTTTTCTGGATCTCCATCCAAAATATAGCTACTAACTGGAAGTGTTCCACAGGACTTTTTCCTGGGTCCTCTTCTGTTTTCCTTCCATTCTATTTCACTCGGTCACATCTCCAGCTCCCATGGATTCAAAAGACTTTATACTCTTTTCATGCTGATGATTTACAAGTCTGCTTAACCTCCCTACTGACATCAGAGTCACTTAAAAAAAAAAAAACAATTGTAAGTTGGGTATCTCCAACTAGATATAGTATAGATTTCTTAAATTCAACATGTTAAAAATTGAACTTTTTATTGCCCTTCTCTTCCCTCATCCCTACAAATTATATAGCTACTACATGTCTAAATCAGGATATGAATCCAGTTCTTGTAGACTCCAAATTTAGTGCTCTATCCTCTAAACCACACTGTTTGCTTTATATATTAGTAGCATTTAACACACGAAATGTCCTGGGACTCATAAAAGTTAAGCCACTTGTCTGTTGTCACAAAATATTCCCCCATCACTTCATACCTTACAGTTCTTAACTTGATTCAAAGCTCAGTGCATGTGTTAACTCCAAATAATGTTTCTTATCCCACCCCCATTAGCCACTCTTTACCAAATGACTTAGAATTTAGTTTGAATACGTATTTTGAATAGACACATAGCTTCCACTCATTGCATATGAACTTTTAACAGACAGAATCACCTTGAGTTATTTTCTTTCCATCACCAGCTCTCAGAACAGTGCATGACTATAATAAACATATAATAAATACACTAAAATACAATAAATATGAAATAGCATATATATGTGTTTGTATATGTATATATACACATACATATACACACATATAGACATACATATATAGACACATTACATACATGCACATGCACATACACACATATTTCTGAAATCATTAATTTACCATTGCAAGGAATCTTTGAGATCATCTTGTTCATTCCCTTCATTTTATACATAAGCAAACATCATCCCAGGGAGTTTAAGGGTCTTGCTCATGGTAACAAATGTAATTATAAATAACAGACCTTATATCAGACTCTAAGTCTTCTGACTCTATATCCATTGTTTGCTCCTTTGTACCACATTTCACTTCCAGGTGTAACATAGTATGTTGACAAAATTTGAACCCTGAAATGTTTTCACATTACTATCCTATTGAGACCCTAATTTTTTTCTTATCTGTTTATTTATACATGTGTATTGCCAATGATTCATTAAAAGGGCATTTTGTGCTATATGCATATTGTTATTAAAATAAATATTAAAATGTATAAATTGACAGCCTCAAATTAGGCATGCAAATATGTGTGTGTTGAATTCTCAAATGAAGATTAGAGTTATAAGAATTCTAGAGATTTATAAGTCATATCATCAGGCAGGAAATAAACACAGATGCTCATTAAAGCTGTTTTGAGGGGGATGTAGAAAAAAAAAACTTAGAAATTATCTCATGAGTTTTTCCAAGTCTACTGATTCATAACAGTTAATATGTCTCTGATGGTCAGGTTACATTGACATCATGTAAAATATCTGGTTGCCACTCTTTGAGAAGGACATTGATAACCTGAAGGGCATCTCAAGGAGGGCAACATGAATTGTGAAGGTTCTCAAATTTATGCCTTATGGGGAACAGTTAGATAAAATGAGAATATTTAGCCTGAAAAAAGAAGTCTTAGGAGAAATTAAGATATCATCCTTAAAGTATTTGAAGAGCTGTTATTTTGGTCAGAAATTAGTCTTGTTTTTCTTGTCACTAAATATTGGAAAGAATGTGCCTGCTCCTCCCCTCTCTCTCTCTGTCTCTCTCTTGGTCTCTCTCTCTGTCTCTCTCTCTTTCTCTCCATATGTGTGTGTGTCTGTATGTGTGTGTGTGTATGCTTGCATGTGTGTATATATGTATTCATACATATGCATATACACCTATATCATCATACATTCATACAATAATTAATGTAAATCTATACGTGTTCAATTTAGAAAAAAAAATTAGAACTATCTAAAAGCATCATGGTGAAGTCATGGGAGTTAGGAACAGTATTTGGAAGTTTCTAGGGGTTCAAAAATACTATGAGGCAAGTATTAAGGAAGGCTAGGTGGAGTAAGAATGACCTGGAGGTACATAGATCACAGTTGTAATATTCAGACAACATTGCTGAATCATGATGTTGTTCAAAGGAGTTGAAAGTGACAGTGAGAGGAAAGGGAAATCTGGAAAATCTCCATTTCTCTTGACTTTGTATATCATGGATATAAGAAAAAATCAGCTACTTATAGACAAATTGCAAAAAAAAAAAAAAAAAAAAAAAAAGAGAGGCCTCAATCAGTAAACAGGCATTTGTTTAAATCTTGTTATATGTTTGGCTCTTGTAATGCTAACTGCTGAGAATCAACAACAATATCACAAACAAAACAAAACAAAACAAAACAGTTCCTCTTTCTCAAGAAGTTCACATTTTTTTGATAAAATTGGGTTTCAGTGAAGTCCTGAAGAGGAAATTTTAGATGAAGAGATATAAGAGCAACAAGGAGGTTATAGAAGGCAGAGTGGAAAGTTCAGAAATAGAAAATGAATGAGGAGAGGGTAGTCAGGTTGAGTTTATTTATATACCTAGAGAGTGGCAGTAGGCTTTCCATAATGCCTTCACTGCTGCTACCATTCTCATCCCATGTCTATATTGGAAGCCTGTTATGCTCCTATTCCCAGATTACTACACTAGGCACTTTGGGGAACTTCCCTTTGGGAGAGCTCAGTCTAAGACTGACTCATTCTATCTGTGTGTCACTCTCTCTATCTCTCCATCTCTCCTTATCTCTCTGTTTCTGTCTCTTTCTCTGTCTCTCTGTCTCTTTGTCTCTCTGTCTGTTGGTCTCTCTCTCTCTCTGACTCTATCTCTGTCTTAGTGTGTTGAGTTGAGGTACTTTTCTCTCAGTGGGAGGGCTCCTTCACTTTGTATTGTCTGCCATCTAGTCTGACATCTATTTCTGATTTCTGTTTTGCTACTCAAATTGCTTACATGGATTTATTGGACAAATGCTATGTGTGTTTATTGTGGAACTGGTTTTTAGTCAGAAAGGCGTCAGGCCTTAAATGTAAAGACTGGACTTCTCCTCTTCCTCAATAATGAATAACAAGCAGATATTACACATCCTCTAGACTAATAAGTAAGGTAGCTAGGTGGCACAGTGAATAAAATGCCAGATCTGGAGGCAAGAAATTCACATCTGACCTCACACATTTACTGACTATGTGATCTTGAGCAAGTCACTTAACCTCCAGTTGCCTCAGTTTCCTCATTGGTAAAATGGGGATAAAAATAATATCTACTTCCTATGGTTATTCTGAGGATCAAATGTGCTAATGACTGCAACCTACTTAGAACAGTGCCTGGCACAGAAGAAGCTCTGTATAAATGTTAGTGATGATGATGATGATGATGACGATGACGACGACGATGATGATGTTATAGGTGGAATTCTCACCTAGTACCCCCATCTCTAAGGAAAATGGAGTAGCCTCTAACTCCAGCTTCTTGCCTCTTCTCCTGGTAGAAATTATAGGCTCCCTTGGGTAAGGGTGGAGAAGAGACTAGAATTGTCTATTCTGCCTCCCTTTGAGAAACACCAAGGCAACCCTGTGCTAAATGTGGGAGACAGCCCATGCATTATATGGACCTCGCCACAATATTTGATGCTGTTGGGAAAAGGAGGCCACTGTAGTTTATTGGATCGAGGGTGAAGTCAGCCTCAAGACAAGAACACTTGAGTTCAGATCTGGCCTCAGATATTTACTAACTGTATGATTCTTGACAAGTCATTTAACCTTTGCTTTCCTCACTTTCTTCAGCTGTAAATTAGGGATATTAAAAAAACATAACTTTCAGTGTTCTTGTGTCGATCAAAGGAGTAACATATAATGCATTTAACACATTCCCTGGCACATAGTGGGTACTATGTAAATGGCTACTCCCTTCTTCCTTTGGTTCAGCATCCTGAGGTCCTTTGAAGATCTAAATTTAATGGCACTATTTTCAATCAACTTCTTCCTTCTTTTCTTGTTTCTTTGTTTCTCCTCCTCTTCCTTCTTCTTCTTCTTCTTCTTCTTCTTCTTCTTCTTCATTTTATTTTACCTCATGTGTGTCCATGTTATATCAACAATTAGAATATAAGTTCTGAAGGTCAGAGAGAACTTGGGTTTTGCTGTAGTATCCCTAACACACAGGGCACTTCCTTGCATATTAACATGCTATCTGTCCTTACTCCCTGTCTTACGGTATTTTATTTGAATGACATACAAACTTTTTGATCAAATAAAAATTTTCCTATTTAAAACTCACATTTGAAAAATCCATAACAAGCAATAAAATGAGAATGAAAGGACCAGGTTTGCTGTATAGAAAAAGATATAATACACTCATTTAAGTCTAATCAATATAAAAGTAGAATTAAAAAGCAAACAAACAAACAACCTACAACTCTATTAAAATGGGACACTAGCATTCTGAGTTACTTGGGAAAAGGAACTAACCATTTATATTATGATAGTTTGGGTGTATTTTTCCATATCTTATTTTGTTAAATGCAACTGAAGCTGCATTAAAATACATTAAGATATAAAAGTATATAGTCCAATAACAACCACTTAAGCCTGAAACCTTGAGGAAGAAAAATCAACACAAGGACATTAGAGACTCTTCTAAACACTTCAGAGGCTTTTTATTCAAGTTCCCAAGTGTCACTTAAGTGAAAATTTTCAATAACAGTTTCCCATTTTCTTACTCTGAGAGCAAACAACCTGATATGATGTAGGGTAATGTCCTTGAGTTTCTCTTGCTGACTTGTAATATCAAATGTTTTCAGACTCTGGTGATGGAGTACTCCATTTGATCATTCAGTGAAACATTTTTTTTTCTACATAGCTAGTAGATTTACAGATCAAGCATCTTATTTTTGTCCTTCTGATTCTAGAGTCTTGAATATGGTGATTAAGAAATTGGTTTTAAATATAAAAAATTAGGGAGTGATGTAAAATTAAATATCTGATCTATGGATAGACCAAAAGTGAATGATGTAATGTGAGTTACAAAGGATCAGAGAAAATAAAATGAATAGTTTTGGTTACATAATGTTAAAAAAAGTTTTTGCACAAGTAAATCCAGTACAGATAGCATTAAAATGCAGACAACTGAGGGGAGAAATATATGATTAAAGTTTCTCTCATAAAGGTCTCATTTACAAAATATAAAAGGATTGAAATGTAAAGAATTAGAATGATTCCATAGCTGATAAGAGGTCTAACAGTGTGAATAGGCAGCTTTCAAGGGAAGAAACCCAGTCTATGCATATAAAAAAAGTACTGCAAATCACTGCTAATTTTCAAAAAGGCATGGCAAGACTTATATGCTCAGATGCAGAGTTATGCAAGTAAACGGAAGAACAATATATATAGCATCAGTAACATGTAAATAACATTTTTGAAAACTTATTAACTTAATAAAAATTAAATGAGAAGAATCAGGAGAAAAAGCTTTATAATGCCAACATCTGTAAAAGAAAAATTGCTTTGAAAGTTGTATGAACTTTGATTCATTAATGATAATCCATAATTATGAAAAGATGATGAAAAAACATTATTCATCACAGATAGAAGATGAATTTAGGTGCAGCATATGCTGGTATGTACATGTGTATATATGTATGTATGTATGTATGTATGTATGTATGTATATATCTATGCATGCAGTAATTGAGGATATTTGTTTTGCTTAACTATTCAAGTTTGTCATGATATACTTGTGGTTTTTTTTTCCTTTTTTTCAATGGGTTTGGGGGTGGAACAAAAGGAAAATAGATTTCTCTTCTTAAAAAAAATAGGGGTATGGTGCCACAGATGTGGAATTTTGCATGAATGTTCAGAAGGGATCATATTTTTAGTTTTATTTCATTACAAATATTTGTAATGCAAAAGCGAAAAAAAATAATATTTTAAATGAATTGAGTTTTAATTAAATAATTAAGGTAATGTGACATATTAATGTCCATTCACCAAATCAACAGTTGACTTATTGTATTGTAGGGCAATATTTTTCTGCTCATAAAATTATTTTGCTTTAAAATTGAAGCAGAGAAGACTCTCATGTTTAATAAGTTTGTTTTATTGCTAACATCAAAAGCCCTTTTTTTTGTTTTTTGGAGTTTTGTTTTGTGGATTTGTTTTTGTTTTGTTTTGTGGCATGGTAGAGTGAGGAAACTATATTTTTCTTTAGGTTCCATCCTGAGTCCCAGGTCAGTGCTGAAGGAAAAGAATAATTCATACAGAGTGCAGTGGAGGGTACATTTGTAAAGTGTTACATAATAATGTAATTGGGTAGCACTGTAATTGGGTAATTGGGTGTATTATTTAAAAAAAAAATGGTGTCTGTGCTTGTGTAGCCATGTCCAGAAAAAAAAATAACTGTTGAGTAATTTGAAAGACATTTGAAGCTGTCACTATAGCACAGTCCACATTAAATTAAATGTTAGATTCAAGCATATCAGAGTATCATAGCTCCTGAGTCAGAGGGAAATGTTTAGCTCATTCAGTCCAATCCCTTTACATTATAAAAGACAAAATGAAAACCCAGAGAAGGCAAACAACTTGTCTAAGGTCATCCAGCTAGGAAATGGTAAAACTGGCATTTTAACATCCTGTTTTTTTTTTTTCTCCAGAACACTAAGGATAATTTCCTTTAGAGAAACTGTCCAGTGCTCTCTGGAATATGGCATGAAATATTTCATAATTTCATAGGCAGTTGGTGACTAGGAGAAAACATTCTTCTTTGTAAAAAAAAAATAACATTTTTAGAGAATAACAGCAGCTCCATCAAAGCATCATAAATATATCCAAGTATATGCAACATAAAGCCTAGGGAGACAGCCAAACCAGTAGTAGTTCAATCAGACTTTCAAGGCATATAACTGTGTCTTCGATTTTCAAAATTCCTGCTACTTATGCCTGTGAATTTAAATGAGATCCTCAGAATGGCATGTCTTCACAATTTGTGATATAATAGATTGTTTTATATTTAAATTTGATACCTAACTACATTAAGAGCTAGAAACAAGCAGAGAGAAAATGATTGAGCTCAGATATTTAAACAGCATTATTTATTTATACATGTGATGCATTATTTAAATAAAGCTTGCATGGTTCTAAAATCATCAGCAAAATGAAGCTATATGAAAGAATATCTTTTAAACATCCAAATAGACAATTTGCAAAACAAACCCAGTGAAAATTCAGTGAATATCATGCAATTCTAAGAGGAAATAAGAATGCCACCCATTTGATTATAGGCATATGGAAATTTGCGATACTGACATTTACTAATAACAATCATCTATAGGTGGAATTTTAAAAATATATATTTTGCTGATGCCTTAAAATACGTTAAATTCTAGATATTATCAGTCCCTTGCCCTATCTGAACACATCCTTGTAACAAAATAATAGGCAAAACTTAGAGATTAAATGGGGAAAAGTCATCTGCTCTCCAAAATAAAGTTTCATCAGTAGCTTGAGGAGAGCATACCTTGCTTTAAGTGTGCCTGATTATGGGATTTTGAACAAGAAGGGATATCTCCAGTTCTGCCTTTGAAAATAATGGTCAGAATTACCCTAACTCATATAGAGAGTAAGTAGTGGAACAGAATCTTTGGATTCTAAGTCTAGCCCTCAATTTACTGTAATATGAAGACAAATCTGTATTTATAGCTTTTTATATTTTTAATTAATTTATTTGTTTTCATTTTTCAACAATTACCTGTATATATTCAAAATTTTACACCCTGCCTTCCCTTCTCCCTTCTCAAGATGACATAGAATCTTATGTGTGCTCTACACGTATGTGCTTATTAAACACATTTTCACATTGGTCATGTTGCACAGCAGAATTAAAACGAATGGGAGAAACAATGAGAAAAATCACAACGAAACAAAGCCTAACAAAAGAGAAAACAGTTTGCTTCATTCTGGATTTCATTTCTATAGTTCTTTCTCTAGATGGGGATGGAATTTTGCATCAAGAGTCCTTTGGAAATGTTTTAGTTCCTTGCATTGCTGTGAGTGGCTAAGTCTATCAGAAACAATCCCTCCCACGCTGTGTGTGTTACTAAGTAAAATGTTCTCATGGTTCTGCTCATTTAACTCAGCCTCAGTTCATACAAGTATTTCAAGGATTTTTTTCTAAATTCCTCCTATTGATAATTTATTATAACAAAGTAGTTTTCCATTTACATTCACATACCTCAACTTGTTCAGCCATTCCCCAATTGCTAGGCATGCCCTCTATTTTCAGTTCTTAGACACCACAAAAGAGGTACTATAAATGTTCTTGTACAAGTGGGCCTCTTCCCATTTTTATGATCTCTTTGGGATACAACCCCAGAAGTAATATTTCTGGGTCAAAGGGTATGCATATTTTTATAGCCCTTTGAGCATAGTTCCAAATTGCTTTCCAGAATGGTTGGATCACTTCACAACCCTACCAACAATGAATTAGTGCAACAAATCTCCTACATCTTCTCCAACATTTATCATTTTCCTGTTTTATCATGTTAGCGAATCTGATAGGTGTGATATGGTATCTCAGTTGTTTGGATTTGAATAGCTCTAATCAGTAGTGATTTAGATCATTTTTTCTTAATCTGACTATAGATATATTTATTTTCTTCCTCTGAAATCTGCCCGTTCATATCATTTAATCATTTATTAATTGGTGAATGAGTTATATTCTTGTCAATTTGACTCAGTTCTTTATATGTTTTAGAAATGAGGCCTTTATCACAGACACTAGTTGTAAATATTATTTCCCAGTTTTCTGCTTCCCTCCCAAACTTGGTTGCATTGGTTTTGTTTGTGCAAAAATTTTTCAATCAAAATTATCCATTTTGCACGTCATAATGTTCTCTGTCTCTTGTTTGGTCATAGACTTCTCCATTCTCCATAAATCTGCCAAATAAACTGTTTCTTGTTCTCCTAATTTTTTATATCAGACTTTATACCTAGATCATGTACCAATTTGCACTTTATTTTTGCATACGGTGTCAGGCATTGTTCTATGCCCAAGTTCTGCCACATTATTACCCAATTGTCCCAGTAGTTTTGTCAAATAGTGAGTTCTTATCCCAGGAGCTGGAGTCCTTATGTTTATCAAACAGTAGAATGCTATAGTGATTGGCTACTGTGTCTTGTGTACCTAATCTATTCCACTGATTTATCCCTCTGTTTCTTAGCTACTGCCAACTAGTTTTGATTCCTGTTTTATGATACAATTTGAGATCTGATGTGGCTAGGCCACTTTCCTTAGCGTTTCTTTTAATTAATTCCATTTGTAGTCTGGAACTTTTGTTCTTCCAGATAAATTTTGATATTAGTTTCTGTTTTTTGTTTGTCTTTGTTTTGTTTTGTTGGGGTATTTTTGTTTTTTGTAGCTCTAGTTTGATGGATATGGCACTAAATAAATAAATAAATTTATGCAAAACTGTCATTTTTATTATATTAGCTCTGTCTACCCATGAGCAGTTGATATATTTCCCCTACTTAGATCTGACTACTTGTGCAAGAGTGTTTTGTAATTGGGTTCATATAGTCTCTGGGCTTGTTTTAGCATGTACATTCCCAAATAACTTATACTGTATACAGTAGCTTTAAATGGGATTTCTCTTTCTATCCCTTGCTATTGGGCTTTGTTAGTAATATACAGAAATGCACATGGTTTACTTGGGCTTATTTTGAATTCTGTAAATTTGCCAAAGCTCTTTATTATTTCAATTAGTTTTTTTTACTTGATTCTTTAGGATTCTCTATCATGGTATCATCTGCAAAATGATGATTTCTTCCTTGAATATTCTCATTCCTTCAATGTTTTTCTTCTCTTATTGTTAAAGCTAATATTTCTAGTACCACATTGAATGACAATGGTGATAAGCAATATCCTTATTTCAAACCTGATCATACTGGAAATGCATCCCACTCATCCCCATTATATACATTGATTGTTAATGGTTTTAGGTAGGTACTACTTATTTTTGTAAGGAAAGTTTCATTTATTCCTATGCTCTCCAGTGTTTTCAATAGGAATGGATGTTATATTTTGTCAAAATGTTTTTCTGCATCTGCTGAGATAATTATATTGCTCCTGTTAGTTTTGTTGAAATGATCAATAACGCTTTTAGTTTTCCTAATATTGAACTAGCCCTGCATTCCTGGTATAAATCCAACCTCATCATTATTGTATTGTTCTCGTGATAACTTGCTGTATTCTTTTTGCCAATGTCTTATTTAAAATTTTTGCTTCTATATCATTAGGGAAACTGCTCTATATTTTTTTCTCTGTTTTGACTCTTTCCGAGTTAGGTATCAGAACCATTTTTCTGTCATAAAAAGAATGTGATGGGGCTCCTTCTTCCAACATTTTCCCAAATAGTTTACATAGTATTAGAATTAATTCTTCTTTAAATACATCATTGAATTCCTTTCTAAAGCCATTTCATCTTGGAGATTTTTTCCTAGGAAGTTCACTGATGGCTTCTTCAATTTCTTTTTTTGAGGTGAGGTATTTAAGTATTTTACTTCTTCTGTTAATCTGTGCAATTAATATTTTTGTAAATATTCATCCATTTCACTTAGATTATGAAATTTATGGTCATACAGTTGGGTAAAACAAGTTCTGATTATTGTTTTAATTTCCTCCTTGTTGGAGGTGAGTTCACAATTTTCATTTTTGCTCTCGGTAATTTGGTTTTCTTCTGTCTTTTTCATAATCAAATTGATCAGTTTCATCAATATTATTGGGGTTTTTTTTGATAAAACCAACTCAGTTTTATTTAATAGTTCCATAGTTTTCTTAATTTCAGTTTTATTAATCTTTCCTTTGGCTTTCAGTATTTCTAATTTGGTATTTAATTGGGATTTTAATTTGTTCTTTTTCTAGCTTTTTCAGTTGCTTACCCAATTCATTGACCTCTTCTTTCTGTTTTTCATTCATGTAAATATTCAATAAAATAAAACTTCCTCTAAGATCTGCTTTCATAGCATCTCATAAGTTTTGTTAGGTTGTCTCATTATTGTCATTCTCTTGAATGAAGGTATTGATTGTTTCTATGATTTGGTATTTGACACACACACATTCTTTAGGATAAGATTATTTAGTTTCAAGTTAATATTTGGTGTATCTTTCCATGGCTCTTTACTATGCATAATTGTCATTGCATCATGTTCTGAAAAGAACTTTCTCTGAGATTAGAACTGCTACCCTTGCTTTTTTGTTTACATCACCTGAATAATAATATATTCTGCTCTAATCTTTTACTTTTGTCCTGTTTGTATGCCTCTGTTTCAAATGTGTTTCTTTTGAACAACATATTGTAGAATTATGGTTTTTAATTCATTCTACTATCCACCTACATTATATGGGAGAGTTCATCCCATTCACATTCACAGTTATAATTACCATCTGTGTCTTTTTCTCCACCCTATCCCTCCATGTGTATGATTTTATTTCTCCTTTCTCCCTTTCTCTCCTCAGAAGAGTTTCAGTTTTGACCACTGAATTCCTCAATCTTCCCTTCCTTCTATCAGTCCCCTCCTTTCAGGAGGTGACAGGTGGATTGTTTTGAAGACTATTTTACCCTCAGGATGTAGGGCCTCAGAGCAATTTTCTTTGATGGTTTCTTGTATGATGTCATCCAGGGTCTTTTTTTCATTATGGCTTTGCAGTAGACCAAAAATTCTTAGATTTTCTCTGCTGAATCTATTACAGGTCAGTTGTTTTGTTCCAATAAGGTACTTTTATATTTTCTTCTTTTTTTTCATTCTTTAGATTTTGCTTGACTTTTTTGTAATATCTCATGGAATTATAAGCTTCTACTTGCCCAATTCTAATTTTTAATAAATTGTTTTCCTCAGGTATATTTTTACTTTTCTCATTTGTCCAATTTTCCCACTTAAGTTTTGTGCTTCTGTATCCATTTGGCTAATTTTACTTTTTAAGAAGCTGTTCTCTTCAATGATTTTTTTTTCATTTTGTCAATTGCATTTTTAAAATCATAATCTGAATTTTCTCCTACCTCTCTAATTTGGCTTTTAGAATCTTGATTGAGTTCTTCCAAGAATACTTTTCGGTTGAGACCAGTTAATATTCCGTATTTTTGGTTTCAAATGTACATATGTTGTCAGTGCTTTCCTCTTCTGAATTCATAGTTTGATCTTTTCTGTCCCCATTGAAAGATACTATGGTCTTTGCTTTTCTGATTTGCTTATTGCTCATTGTGATTGTCTTTTTCTTGGTTTTTAAAGTGAATCTCTCCTTCTGGGACACACATGACTCTGTCCCATGTTTTTGTGCTGAAACTAGATTCGGGGTTGCTGGCTTTGTGCGTTGTGGCCTCTGGTTCTTTCAGCTGAAAGCTATATAATGTTGCAGCTTACCTGGTGCTGAGCTAGGTGGTGTGTGTTGAGGCCAAAGCCAGGTGAAGTCCTTCTGAGATTCCCTGGGGTTACACTGAAACTCACTGCATGAGATGGGGTAGGGTGATTTGTCCGTAGGATTTCTCCTCCTCCCCTAGGACTGAGCACAGACAGGCTCAGTGCCTGTTGAACCCTCATTTAGGCTAGTGTTTACCCAATTCCCCTGGCTGTGTGTGCTAAAGCAGGTCTCAGGTCCATGTGTTGGTGCTTATGGGCTTCATCCCCCTGAAACTCAGGATCTCCTCCTGAACTGCTAAGATGAGGATTGCTGGGACCGCTCTGATCCATTACTGGTCCTCTTCAGCCACAGTGAAATGTATTCTTCACATCAATATCCCTAGCCTCCCAAGCTGAGAGACTACTGTGCTCTTTCTGTTGATTCTAATATTTCAGTATTTTTCCTGGGGAAATATTCTCTGAATTTTTCAAGGTCAACAAGTGGAGGGTGAGGGCACTTCCAATTTCTCTGCCATCTTGGCTCCAGGATGACTCAAGTAGGTGGCTTTCAAACATTTGGTCTGTGGGCTGATAACTTCAGGAGTGACTTCTGCTGTTACCAGGGGCCCTATGTTTCCCTTCCTCGGTTCTGATGGACTCCTGTCCCATACTGGTATGTTTGAGAATCTACACTGCTATTTCTGTTTCAGTTCTCCTAGGACAGTTCCTATTCTTCTTCACTATGGCAGATTCTGTGCTGGTGCAGCCTTTGGCCCTGTGCTCCCCTAGGCCCTGTGTAACAGATCCTTCCTGTTGACCTTCCAGGCTGATTTGGGCTGGAAATCTGCTTTACTCTGTCTCCTAATGGATTCTGCCACTCTAAAATTTGTTCAGAATCACTTTTTAGAAGTATCTGAAGGAATTTAAAGTAGAACTCAGGTTTCTCTCTGCTTTCACTCTGGCGTCTTGGCTCTGTCTCCTCTGTTTGTAGCTTTTCAACTTAAGTCCTAGTACAGTTTATGCTCCATGAAGGTTATATTTGAAAATTTGACCTCTGTGCCACTTAGATGACAAATATTAATAACAATAGAATATGGACTTAAAAGGGAATTCCAAATGAGGGTACCTGAAATACGTATATGTGTATATGTAGATAGACACAGATAGATAGATCAATAGATATGCATATATGTGTGTATTATGTATATAAGTATGTGTATGTGTATACGTATGCATATATATGTACGTGTATATATGCATATATACATATGTGTGTGCGCACTTTAGGCAAAAGTGATGAAGATTAAAAATGTTTAAAGGAGATAAAAACCATGGGCAGTTTCACAAAATTTCAGAATCTTGGAGCTAAAACTTCCATTGAAAGATTTACCTTTCAGATGGGTATAAGGCATACCTTTTAGATGCCTAGAATGATAAAGTTTTAAATATCATGAAGTGACTATTGAATTCATACAGAGAATACCTGGATTTAAATTCTACCTTCACTACTTATTACTTGTATAACCTTAGAGAAGACATTTTCTCTCTAAGCCTCAGTTTTTGTTTTGTTTTGTTTTGTTTTGTTTTGTTGTTTTTTTTACAAAATAAGTTAGTTGGACTAGAAGGGCCATAGGAGCTCTTTCTAACCCTATGATCTCTGCATCTTTTAAAGCAAGTATCCATGTATAGACTTCAGGAGGTCTATCCACTTGGATGGGAAAAAGAAATACATCTTTATTTCAATACGAGTGGTTTTCTTGTAATCATAAATATTTAATTTTGTCTATTTAAATTATTATGAAAAGGGTTAGTTTTTCAGGTATGCATTGTATACATTTGTACACAGTTTGAATGAGACGCATTAGGGTTATGGAAAGAATGTTGTTCATAGAGTTAGCAATACTTAGGTTTAAATCTTTCCTCTGACTCTTATTAACTTTAGAAAGGTCACTTCCTCTAGCAAAGATTCAGAAAACACTCTGTAAGTTCTGGATGTGACATAATCTGCAAAACACAAATAATGTTTGGAGATTGTTATGCTGTTGTTTTTTCCCACTCAAGCACTATTAACTTTGGGCATCAAATTTATCCTTATTTTGAAAAATACAAGAAAAGTCTCATTTCCTGAGGGTGGAGAGGATTTTCATTGCTTATAATATTTCATGATGAATAGTCCCCTCATTCTTAAAATTCATGTGCCATTATGCCAGAAGAGTAGAAACTTAAAATCATGGCCTATCTTATGTTTTGTGTTTACTATCCCAGCACATAGCCCAATGTCTTGCACATAGAACTTATTTAATAAATGTTTGTTAATTTTAATCATTTATGATAGATACAATTAAATTGTTACCATTTACTGTTATGTTGTTGCTATTATTGGAACTCAGGGAAATATCCTATTTAGCTAAAAGTAAATTTAAAAATCCCTGAATGGTAAATTGGATCTTCTTACAAAAATAGCAGCCCCAAAATGTTTGTGTTTATTTTTTTTTCCATTTACCAAGTAGGAAACATTCCATTCCAATTTCACCAAAGTTGAAGCAACAATAAACTAAATAATCACCTTATTTGCAATAGTGAAAAAGTGAAAAGGGTAGGCAGAGAATCACTACCACATAGTGCTGTGTATTCTTACACGAACAGCTGGCTCTCTGAAATTTTGATATGCCCTTTGTTTTCACTGCTCACATTTTGTTTATAAGCTTTTCAGGAATCATTATAGAATGCATGCAACATTTGCCGAATATTGAAAATGCAATGCCGGTATCATTTACCTTTATAAATGTTAAATGAAATGTTGTCCACACTGCTCCCTGAATGAAATGAGAAAAAGAAAAAAACAAACTTTAGCATGAAATGCTTGGTAATTGAGTGCTTATTTCCAAATAAATTTACCAGGTTTATATATGCTAGGGTCGAACTCAGAGAATTTCCACTATTGTGTTATTTTGAATTCTAAATGCTAACTTTTGTTAAATACATGAATTATTAAGATATGTCAAATATGCCATCAGGTGATAGGAACTGTATATATGTATGTTTTCTTTCCCCTAAATAGCTGCCTCAAATCAGTTCTGCAATTACAATTAATTGTCAGATGTTTTACCTTAAGAAAAATCTAAATTAAACCCTTGGATTTGTGATGGGGCATATATCTGTTTAATCCTAGAGGTTCAATTTATCTATTTTATCTGAAAGATAAAAGTGACTTCTGAATGTAATATTAAAAGAGATTTTCCTTCTGTGTCTGTATTTGTCAAGACAACCATGCCAATCTTTAGTTATATGAACTATTAACATTTTTGTTGCTTCTGATATGTGAATGCTATGTTGTGCTTTTTAAAGATTTTTCTCACCAATAAAATATCAGATTAAATTAAAAGCTTTGTTCAGAGGAAACAAAAACAGAATATCTTGCACCTAGTACCTTTGAATTCTATAGTTTCAAAGGTAGTTATACTTTCATTTCAATTTCACAAAAATCCTATTTAATTATATGTGGCACAGATAATGAAGTCTAATGGTCAGAGTACTTTATTTGCTATGAGGAATGAGGAAATTCTGGTTCAAAATCCATCTCTGATCAGTATCATTTTATAGTGAGTCACCTGTCCACTCAGCCTGACACAGTTGTCTAATGACTATGGGATATCATGCTGCGATGATTTTCCATACACATGTGAAATATCATTTTAATTTATATCTGAAAGATATGTAATGGAGGGCATAAAGGAGGGCCTGAATCAGACCCCAAATGCCTATTTTAGAATACACACACACACACACACACATACATATATGTATATACCTATATAGATATATACATATATACGTATGTGTATATATGTGTACGCATGTAAATTTATTCAGAAGTTGTGATGACAAATCCTTAACCTACCTATAAGACCACAGCTTGACCATGCATTTATAAACCAACTTGTTTTGTAAAACACATTTCTTAACAACATATCTGAGAGGTATTTGGTTCAAATATCATCATTTCCATTTTATAGATAAAGAAATAAACTTAGAGAAATCTCTTAACAAACCTTAAGAGATACAGTAAATAGGGGTCATCTTCATGCTTTCATTCAGTTAGTGTTAGCTAAATACATACAAGGTGCTGTGCTAAGTGGTGAAGATGAAAAGAAAGGCAAAATACATTCCCTAACCTCAAGTTGCTTAAAATCTAAACAAGAATATCTAATGAGAATACATGAAAAGAGCTATATACCAATAACATTTTATAACCATATGTGTATATGTATATGTATGTGCATATGTGTATATGTATACAGCTACATATACATGTAGCTATAAAGTAAATAGGGGTGTGTGTTTTCAAAAGAAGGAAGGCTCCTAAAGAGTGTTGGAAAATCCTTCTTGTCAAAATAATGTTATTTTAGCTAGCACTTGAACAAAGTCAGAAAAGTTAAGAGGCTGGCATGTAGAGGGAGAGTATTCCAGATAGGGGAATAGCCAGTTCTCTAACTCTAGGCTAAATATTCACCATCACATTATTCTGCCTTATCTGTGGAATTCCAAAACTACTGATTAAATAATGGGGAAATAAAACGTACACCACATAACAGAAGATGCATGAACACAAAACAATGAGTAATTCTTATGGAATCACATTAATAACTGGTCTGCCTATATTCTCCTCCATGAAAATTATTAGGCTACTCAAAAATAATGGAAAAGTTCACTACACAAGTAGACTCAGCCTTAAAAACTACATTCTGAGTAGAGTAAATTTAATCATATTACATTCCTGTATTTGAAAAAAAATGTCTCTTTCCATGTTTAATCATTGTGTCTTTCCTTTTAATTCATTTATATTTTATACACACTTATGATATGAGGTCATATAAAAATACCCATAACCACTCAGAGGACTTAGTTGTGAACATCAGTTCTGGTACTCACTAACTCTGGCATCACAGGAAATATCTGGGATTCAATTTCGTTGTCTATAAATGAGAAACCATGATCTTCAAGGTCTTCTTTATTTCTTTTAACTACTTAATAGACAGCTTGATTATATGATGTTATAGAAATGGCATTGTATTAGGAGCTGGAGCACCTGCCTTCAAATACTGACTCTGGTACTTCCTGACTTTTTGTTCTTGTGTCTTTTCTTCTCTCAAGGACTTGGTTTCTTACTTTATCACTTGAGATGGTTGCCTGAGAGATGATATTGAAGATCCTTTCCATATTTATACCCAATAAATAGTGTGGTTAGGATGAACAAATGTTTGTTTAACATATTCATAACATGGGGATAGTCTTTGAAGTTGGATGGTGTATACTTAGGACAAATTAAAGCTATTAAGCATATGGAAATCATTAGGTAAAATGGCTATTGGAACTGTGTATTTCTCTGGATATCAATTACCTTGTCTGTGCGATTGAACAAGGTTTTTTAAAAGACCTCTTCTAGTACTAAGCTATTATGAGTGTATATCTTGAACCACTCCATGAACTACTCCAAAATTATGGAGATACTATCAAAGATTTCCAATATCTTTGGGGGAGGTCAGAGAGAAAAATGGGGTAGGAGACAATTTTGTGTCTTTAGTTACATTGGTTTAGGAAAGTTAGGTTTAGGAAATAGCTTGTACCAAAGCAGATACATAAGCGTTCTGTAACTTAGAGTGTTAGAGATGTTTAAAGCACTACAAATTTAATAGCTAGTAAGCATTATTATTCTAAAACACATATATCACAAGTATGACTTGATTCCACATCTTTTCCAGTTCAAGGATAACTCTCTATTCACCATATCACATCTATTTCTTTGAAAAATTCCTAATTAAATGGCTCACCAGTCAATAAGTTTTTGATTGGAGATCCTTATATGCCAAGAATTGTGTTAACTGCTGGATGTACAAAGAAAGACAAAATTCAGCCCCTGCCTTCAAGAAGCACACAATCCAGTGAGGGAGAAAACATACTAACAATCATGCACAAACAAGCTGCTACCTATAGGACAAAAAATAATTAGTAAGAAAGACCCTAGAATTAAGAGGATTGAGAACGGCTTCCCTTAGAAAGTAGGATTTTGTTTCAGACTTAAAGGAAGCCGGGTAAGTCAGGAGGAAAGGGGGAATAAAAAGAGCGTTCGCAATATGAGTGACAGTGTTCCACATGAAATATTCCCAGCGAAAATTTCTGGAACCAGAATATGTATTTTCTTGTTCAGAAATATTACTGACACTTTTCTAATGTATCTGTGGTAGGATTTAAGATACAAGAATACTGGAAAAGTATGTAGGGTTGTTTTGTGAGAATAAAGTTATGAAGGGCTTTGAATATCAAACAAAAATTATATTAGATCCTGGTATGATAAGCTCTTTAAGAAATTATCTTAGATAGGCAGAGCTGAGATGATGAGCTCTCCCCTAAAGCCCTTTAAAAATGACTCTAAACAAATTGTAGAGCAGGAGAATCTATGTAAAGATGGAACAAAACCATTTCCAAAGCCAAGACAACTTGGAAGGTCAGAAGGAAAAGCCTGTTGTATGAAGATGATAAAGGAGAATAGTCCAGCACAGGCCAAACCAATGCAGGCAGAAGCATAGGAAACCAGGAGCAGGTCTAAGAGAGACTGAATCAGTAGTAGCAATGGCAGTTCTAGAACTCTTAACCCACAGATGTCAAAGATAACTTAGAAGGCAAACAGGAAGGAACTATCATAACTGTATAAGAGTAGACTACAGCCTAATTCAGGCTGTGCCAACACAGACTCAGTCCCAGGAAACCAGGAGTAGATTTTGGGAGGGATTGTAGCAGCAGTAGCAGCAGCAGCAGCTGTTTCCAGAGCTCTTAGCCTACAGATGTTGAGGATGAACAATTGATTAGAAGGAGATTATAGGGGTCTTTTTCCTAGCACTGAGATAATACTCTGTTGCTTTGCCCCTACTCTGGTTCCAGGTCCTGGGTGGCAGCCCCAGGGCAAGTAGGAACACTAGCACACCAGAGCTTTAGGGCACAGTAGAGGGGGGATCACTCTCAGAGTTTCAAGGCAAAAAAGAGTGCTTGTGGTCATTAACAGACCAGAGCACAAGCCAGGAGAGTAAGTTTTCCTCCAACCAACTTGAAAGAACTGAAAACTTATAGGTCCCTAGAATTATGTCTGAAAATAGCTGTGCAAAAGCCCTGAAGGTTGAGACAGCATGCCCTCCACCATGGAAGCAAAGCCTTACTTTAATAAGAAGTCAAAAATCTAGAAATGAACTGGAAAAATGGGCAAGTAACAGGGAAAAATCCTCTGATTATAGAAAGTAACCATGGTGACAAGGAAGATTAAACACACACTCAGAAGGAAACAAAGTAAAAGCTTCTACATCCAAAGTTTCTGAGAAAAATATGAATTTCTCAGGAAATGAAAAACCTCAACAAGGATTTTGAAAAACAAGTGAGAGAGGTAGAAGAAAAATTGACAAGAGTGATGACAGTATTGCAAGAAAATCATTAAACAAAAAACTATTCAATAGCTTGGTAAAGTAAACACACAGAAGTCACTGAAGAAAATGGGGAAGCTAGGTGGGGCAATGGAGAGAGCACCAGTGCAAAAGTCAGGAGGACCTGACTTCAACTCTCACCTCAGATACTTGACACTCACTAGCTGTGTGACCTTGGGAAAGTCACTTAACCCCAATTGCCTCATCCTGGGTCATCTCCAGTCATCCTGATGAATATCTGGTCACTGGATTCAGATAGCTCTGGAGGAGAAGTGAAGGTGGTGACCTCTCCAGCTCTCTGTCACTCAAAACAAAGTCAAGAGCAAGTATTATCATCATTTCTCTATTGGCATGGTCTTCCTTGGCAACAAAAGATGAACACACACACAGACACACACACACTGAAGAAAATAATACCTTTAAAATCAAACTAGGCCAAATGGTAAAAAGAGGTCCAAAAGGCCAATGAGGAGAAGAATGTCTTAAAAAGTAGAATTGACCAAATGGAAAAGGGGGTCCAAAGGCACACTGAAGAAATTAATTTCTTAAAAATTAAAATGGAGTGAATGGAACCTAATGACTTTATGAGAAATCAGGAAATAATCAAACAAAACCAATATATATATTTAAATGGAAGACAATGTGAAATATTTTGTTAGAAAAACAACTGACCTGGAAAATAGATCCAGGACAGACAATTTCAGAATCATTTGGGCTACCTGAATGCCATAATAAGAAAGTTTACATATCATTTTTCAATAAATTATCAAGGAAAACTGTCCCAATATTCTAGGGCCAAAGGGTGAAATAGAAATTGAAAGCATTTAACAATCAACTCCTGAAAGAGATCCTTAAATGAAAACTTCTTGGAATATTGTAGCTAAATTCCAGAGTTCCCAAGTAAAGGAGAAAATATTACAAGCAACCAGAAAGAAACAATCAAGTACTGTTTAACCACAGTCAGTCTAACAGAAGATTTAGCAACTTCCACATTAAAGGATCAGAGAGCTTGTAATATGATATTCTAGAGGGCAAAGGGGCTAGAATTAAAGCCAAAAATCACCCACTCATCAAAACTGAGTATAATCCTTCAGGGGAGAAAATGGACATTCAATGAGATTGAGTACTTATCGCATGTTTGATGAAAAGACCAGAACTGAGTAGGAAATTTAACTTTCAAATGTAAGACTCAAGAGAAGCATTAAAAGGTAAACAGGGAAGGAAAATCATAAGAGACTTAATAAAGTTAAACTATTTGAATTCATACATGGGGAGATGATGTTTGCAAGTCATAAGACCATTCTCATTATTATGGTAGTTAGGAGTATATATAGACAGAGGGCAGAGGTGTAAGTTGAATATGGAGAGATAATATCTAAAAATAAAAAATTAAGGGGAGAAAAAGAGGATGGGATAAGTAGAATATGGTAAATTATCTCACATAAAAGAGGCAAAGTAAAACTTTTACAGTGCAGGGGAAGAAGGGGAAGAAGTGAATGAACCTTACTCATCAAAATTGGCTCAAAAGGGAACACCATAAATATTGAACAGTATATATTACACTACAGGAAAATAGAAGAGGAAGGGGATCAGAGAAAGAGGGGGTGATGATAGAAGGAAAGACAGATTTGGATAGAAGGTAGTCAAAAGCAAAATATTTTGGAGGAAGGACAAACTGAAAGGAGAGAGAAAACAATAAAAAGGGGGCAAGATGAAGGGAAATACAGTTAGCATTCATAATTGAAATGAAATATTGGAAACTATTTGTCAGATAAAGGCTTCATTTCTCAATATATAAAGAATAGAATCAGATTTATAAAAAAAAATAAGAGCCACTCCCCAATTGATAAATGATCAAAAATATGATCACTTTTCAAATGAAATAGTCAAAGTTTTCTATAGTCATGTGAAAAAAATTCTTCAACTCACTATTGATTGGAAAAATACAAATTACAAACAAATCTGAAGTAAAATCACATACTTATGAAACTGGCTAATAGGACAGAAAAGGCAATGATAAATGCTGAAGGGGAGGAGGGGACAATGAGACATTAATGCACCATTGTCAAAGCTATGAACTGATTCAACCATTCTGTACCACAGTTTGTAACTGTCGAAAGGGCTATAAAACTATACATACTCTTTGAATAAGCATTCCATTAGGCTTTCAGTGCTACAGGCAATTCTCTACAATTTTAAATTTCAGAAAGTGGTCTGATCAGTGTTGGGGAAGGTACTTTCCTCACCAAGAAGTTCCCCAGTTCAATTAAATTACAGGTCTACCCCCATTCTTTAACCCTGTATTAATTTGTCATATAAACTCTGGAACGTGGAGGTTGACAGTATTGACTGCACAAATATTATAATTTTTATGGTTTACTTTTTCCTTTTTCCCATTACAGTTAGGCAATTTTTACTTTGTGTACTTTCTTGAAACATAGTATTAAGAATCTGTTTCATCATGTGTCCCCTGCCTTTGGAGATCAATTATCTTTATATTTATTCATGGGATTATGCTTTGAAGATATTTGCTTTGTTTTCAGTCACTTCAAATGTTCTTCCAATTTTGTTGTCTTTAATGCTGCAATATTTGTTGTTGTATTACTTTATATTTTATTTCTATGTCTTCCATTCTCCTCCTTTTCAGTATGTCCATTGTATTATTTTCATTACTTCCCCTTCCTTCCCTCCTTTCTTTTTGCTCTTTCTTATTCCTTTTTTCCCTTATTTCTTTCTTCACTCTTCCCTCCCTCCTTTCCTCTCTCCTCTCTGTTTTTCTTTCTCTTTGTTGCTCTCTCTTTGTCTCTCTCTAGTATCTACCTCTCTGTTTCATTCTTTTCTCTCTCTCTCTCTCTCTCTCTCTTTCTTTCTTTCTTCCTTTCTTTCTATTATAGTTTTCCCACTGAAACCATTGACTGTCTTGGTATGTTGGGAATTCTCTTGATGATTTAGAATTTCCTTCCTAATAAATATGTTTTCCCCAATCTATTTACATTAAGCTTCTCAGATTTCTGGAAGCCCTTGAGACTTCTCATTGTCAGCTTGATTTTGGTTATTATAATATTACTACTTTTTGTCATCTAATTTCCCCACTTTTATTTGACTCTAGTCTTTATTTTATTATTCAATAAATATTAATGATATCTTTTATTTAAACTGCCTCTCTGTGTGTGTCCCTGCCTCCCCATCTTTCCGCCTCTGTGTCTTTCTCTAATGATACAATGAATATTTCTATGAGTCTGACAATGCCTGAAGTGTTTTTCTTTATATTTCCCTGTCTCTGTTAGTAGAGAGATGCATATATATATGCATATATATGTATATGTATATATATATGTACATATATATAGACATGCACACATGCACACATACACACACATACACACACGTATATATCAAGATTTGATTTCACCTCTGTAATTATTTAGCATCTTTTTTTCAGTGCATTTCATACTCTTGTTAGATATTTATTCATTATTTACTGATTTCTTCAGTCTCCTCTGATGATCTTTCTGTAAGATTGTTTTTTTTTCTTTTCCATTCTGTTTTAACTGTTGTTCTTTATGCTTATTTGGAATATTTTATTTAAAGTGATGACATTAAACTTGACTGGAGCACAGGCATTCTACTACCCATATTGCTGAAAACCACTTCATGATTTTTCTCAGTTCAACTCATTTTATTTGTTAAATTAATTACAATTATCTTGACATCACAGTCATTTGTAATATAGAACTTTAGGTCCTCTACCCATGTGAACTTTACTAAAAATAAAGTAAAAAAAAAAAACACAAAGGGAAACATTTTTTTTTATATATCTGAGCAAATATTCATCATTCTGCACGTATAATCCTTTACCTCTCCAAGGAAAAGAGAATTATGATTGGCCATGATAATTACACTCTTTCTTTTGATTTGTCTTTAAAATGTTGTTATGAAAATGTTTCCTTTAATTTTTTTGCTTCACTCTTCATTAATTCATACAAGTCTTCAAAAATTTTCTGAATTTCTCATATTCATTATTTCATATGGCACAATATTTTATTACTTTCATGTGATGCACCACAATTAGTTTAGTCATTTTCTTTTGCTTTTGTTCAGTTATTTAAGTCATGTCCAACTCTTCATGACCCCATTTAGGGTTTTCTTGGTAAGGATACTGGGATGATTTGCCATTTCCTCCTGCAGCACATCTTACAGATGAGAAACCTTAGGCAAATATGACTAAATAATTTGACCAGGGTCACACAGGTAGTAAATGTCTGAGACTGGATTTAAACTCAAATCCCTGACTCTAGTCAGAGAAATCTGTACACTCTGCCACCTAGCTTTCCCTGTCTCTTTGTAAATCACCATTTTTTCCTAGTTCTGATTCCATAATTTCTCTGGTTCCATAATAAGTACAGATATACAGACCCAGGGAGAGCATTGTAGACTGTAAGAGCAATAGTGTGTGATGATTATCTGGGAATTATTTAACACCCCATAGCAATTAAATCATCCAAAACAATTCAAAAGGACTTATAATTGAAAAAAAAAAGATTTTCAACAACTAGAGAAAGAGCTGATCGACTATGAATGCAGATTGAAGGACACTCTTTCCCTTTAGTTTTGAGGGTTTTTTTTTGCTTTCAAAATATGACCTATATGTAAATACATTTTGCATGATTATATATAACTAACTTATATCAAATGTTTACTGCTTTAGGAAGATTAAAATGGAGACATAGGAAAAAATTTGGAATTCAAAATTTGTAAAACAATATTAAAAATTGGCTTTAGAAGATGGTGAAGTAAGCAGTAAAATTGTCATAATTTTCCATATTTACCTCCAAAAAAACATAGGATAGCATCCCAAAACAAATCCTGTAAGAGCAGAATTCATGAAATGAATTGAAATAATCAGAATACAGATGAGGAATAAAGATCTGTCTCATTTGGGTAAAGGGTGAACACAGTCCAGGACAGAAATTGTCCCAGCAAACCAGTAGCAAGCCCCACCCCTCAACAAACCAGAGGGAGATACTGAACCTCAGCGTGATGCAGCAGGCATATCCCAACACCAGGACCTAACCATAACCAGGGGTGCTCAGAGACAGTCCAATTCTGAAAACTGTCCCATGCTTCAGTGTAACTCTGGGACAAAGAGGATGGCATCTTTCAGTGGCCTGACCTCCACTTGTTTAGCACAGCCCTGGGCAAATAGGTAGACACACAACCTATAGGTTCATAAGAAAACTGTCATCTTATAGTGACCAGACCTCCATATGCTTCAGCAAAGCCCCAGCCAAATAGACAGCCTACAACAGTCAGACTCCCATGTGATTCAGTGTAGCCTGGGGGAAACACAGAAACACCGTACCCTCAGCACATAACAGATACCAGCAATAGGATACAGTTCAGCAGAAGGTCCGCTGTCAGATCCCTACCGCCTTCAGCAGCATCAGCCACCTACCACTACCGCACCCCTTCAGTGCAGCACCACACATAAGGGTCCCTCATGAGTCTCAGGGCAACACGAGTGCAAGACCAGGTAAATATCCAGCGTCTGCATGCCTTGGCACAAGAAGCCTGAGACAGTGCCCCTTCCATCTGCAGAACAGATGAAGAGAGAGAAAGAGGCAAAGAAAGAGCAGCAAAAAACAACAACAAAAATATTCTGACCATAAAAAGTTGCTATAGTGGCAGGGAAGACCAAGATACAAACACAGAAAAGGACAATAATGTCAAAATACATATAGGTAAAATTCTAAATGAAAATAGGAAGTAGTGTCACATCAAGAAAGAACTTATGAAAAAGCTCAAAAAGGAACTTAAAAAGTATACAAGAAACAGAAGAAAAATTGGGAAAGATATGAGAGTGATGCAAGAGAATTAAAACAACTGCTTAAAAAATAGAATTGGTCAAATAAAAAAGGTAGTACAAAAGCTAACTAAGACAAAACAACTCCTTAAAAGTTAGAATTGGACAACTGAAAGGTAATAACTCTGTAACACATGAAAATCAATCAATTAAATTCAAAATGATGAAAAAACATAGAAGAAAATGTGAAATACCTCATCTGAAAAAAACAACTAACTTGGGAAATAGGTACAGGAAAGACAATGTCAGAATCATTGGATTAACTGAAAGCTATAATCAAAAGAAGATCCTGGAAAGGAACTTTCAAGAAAACATCAAGGAAAACTTCCATTATGTCATGAAATGAGAATGCAAAATAGGCATTGAAAGAACCCACCAATTTCGGGAAAGAGTTCCCAAAATAAAAACTCCAAGGAACATTATAACCAATTACAGAAGTATTTTTTCAAGGAAAAAAAAAGCTGCAAGTGGCCAGAAAGATACAATCCAAATACCAGAGAGCCAAAATCATGATTACACAAGTCTCAGCAGCTCCAACATTAAAAGATCAAAGGTCATGGAACATGCTGTTACATAAGGCAAAGGAGCTAAGAATACAACCAAGAATTACCTACCCAGAGAAATTAAGCATAACACTCTAATCTTGTAAAAATGTTATTCAATGAAATAGAAGGATTTCAAACTTTCATAAGGAGAAGACCAGAACTGAACAAAAAGAATGACTTCCAATATCAAGACTTAAGAGAAGGCTAAAAAGGGAAGATAATATGTAATGGATTTAATGAAGTTTAACTGTTTACATCCTCACAGGAAGATGATACTTGTAATTCTTAAAAAATTTTTATCACTAATTGTACAGAAAGAAAGAATATACATAGCCAAAGAGTATGGGAATAAGGCAAAGTTGAAGGATTGAAATAAAAAAAAATAATTAAGGGCTGAGAAAGTGGAGTACACTATGTACAGAGGAAGGGAGAGGTAGAATGGGGTAAATTATTTCACATGAAGAAACCTGATAAAGCTATTGTAGTAGAGGGAATGATTACAGGTAGGTAACTCAGAGAGAATAATATACACAATAACTTGAATATAGAAACAGATCTTTCCTGACAGGAAAGTAGGAGGGAAGACGATTAGGTAAAGCAGGGTAGAAAGGACTGACAGAAAGGGTAGATAGGGGAAGACATTAGACAGAAACACAATACTATTAAGGAAAGAAAGCATGAAAGGAGAGAGAGGACAAATAAAAGGGATAATACTATGGAGGGAAACTCATGGTTTGTAAATGTAATTGTGGTTGTAAAGGAATGAACTCTCCCATGAAATAGAAGCTGATACCAGAGTGGATTAAAAAAAAAATAAAAAGAGAGTCCTACAATATGCTGTTTACAAGAAACATGAAATGGAGAGGCATGTATACAGTAAAAAAAAGGGGCTAGAGAAGAATCTATTATGCTATAATCAAATATGTTATTATTGATGTGAAATAAAAACAGGGTAGCAATTCTGATCTCAGACAAAGTAAAGGGAAAATTTTACCTAATTAAAAGAAATAAAGAAACTACATCTTGCTCAAGGGTACCATAGATAATGAAATAATATCAATACTAAACATCTGCACCAAGTGGTATAATATACAAATTATCAAAGAAGTTAAGTGAGTTACAAGTTCATAACGAAACAAGAGATAGCATTATGAAATGTAAAACAAATATATTTTATTATATTAAATAAAAAAGGGGGTATAAATTAAGAAAAGAAAAAGAAATATTAAATTAAAAAAAGAAGGAAAGCAGAAATCTGGGAAGCAATCTTTAGAATTGTCTCTGATAAAGGTCTCATTTTTTCCAATATAGATAAGTGAGTCAAATTTATAATAATACAAGCCATACCCCAAATAATAAATGGTCAAAAGATATTGTCAGATAGTTTTCAGATGAAGAAATAAAACTATAGGCATATTTAGAAGTGCTCTAAATCATTTTTCAATAGAGAAATGTAAATTAAGACAACTTTATGGTACCACATCATACCTTTCAGATTGACTAACATAGCAAAGAAAAGGGAAATTATAAAGTTTTGAGAGCATGTGGGGACTTGGAAAACTAATACACTGTTTTTGAAGTTGCGACCTGATCCAACCATTCTGGAGAGCAATTTGGAAGTATACCCAAAGGGCAATTTAATGGTGCATACTCTTTGATAAGCAATACCACTACCAAGTCTATAACCCAAAGAGATCCTAATAAAGAGGAGAGGAACTACAGGTCCCAAAATATTTGTAGCTGCCCTTTTCATGGTGGCAAAAATTGGAAATTGAAGGGATGTCCATCAGTTGGGGAGTGACTGAACAAGCTGTGGCATATGAATGAAATGTGGGAATGATGAATGGGCAGATGTCAGAAAAAGTCTTAGCAAAACTTGAACAAATTGATGTAAAGTGAAATGAACAGAACCAGGAAATCTTTGTCCCCAGTATCAGCAACATTACATGATGATCAACTATGAATGACTCAGCTTTTCTCAGCAACACAGTAATCCAAGAGAAGTGCAAGGGCTCATGGAGGAAGATGCTATCCATAGCAAGATTAAGAACTGATATACTCTGAATTCAGATAGAAGAATACATTGTCACTTATTTTATTATTTTTCATGTTTTTTTCCTTTTGATCTGATTCTACTTTCACAGCAGTAATTAATATATATTTTATGTGATCACTTATACATAACTTATATCAAATTACCTACCATTTTAAGAAGAGAGGAGGGGAGGGAAAGGGGAGAAAAAAATATAACCCAAATTACAGCAAAAATTAATCACAGAAATGCCTTGACACATAATTTGGGGAACAATGAAGCAATACAAAAAAGAAAAAGAAATAAATAAAATCCTTTTCTTTAATTTTCCTCCTCTTATTATAAACCTCATCATTTCTGTATTTTCCCCATCTATAATTCCATATTACTTTACAGAATAGTTGATTTAACTCACATCCCCATCTAACAAATTATACTTGTATTTCCACACTATCTTCAAAATTGACTATTTTTATCTTTTGTCTTTAGTTTTTCCCTATCTGATATGGGAGGTGGAAACACATTGTATATTTTAAAACATAGTCATTTTATTACAGGTTAATTATAATAATGTTTCCTATGGTTATTATTAAGATTTAATTATTTGAGACATGTCTATTTGTACTCTTGACTATTTGTGTATTTCAGAGTGACTCTTATTTTTCCATATATGTATTGAGACCTATAGTTTACATATTCAGATAACAGTTTTTAGAAGTTTGATTCTTAATTTTGATTTTTTTCTAAATTACCAAGTGTTATTTTTTTTCCATCCTGACTGCATTCGTTTTGGTCATGTCAAGATCTTTCTATTTTCATGTTATCATAATAGTCTATTTTTATGTTTAGCTGTCTTCTCTATCACTCTAGCCACAGTAGACTTCATCAATTTGTTTGTAAAGGGGTAAAAATGGTTCAATAGAGTCTTTGGCACTTTGCCAAGTAAGTTTATACTTTGTCATATCTTGAAGGGTGTGAATTGATTTTGCACCTCCAAGGAGAACATGAAGTGATCCTCCAGTTGACTAAAATTTGTTTATTTTTTAAAATACTGATTTCATTTGGAAAATGTGTGATTATTGGATTATTAAGAATATGAATTATTTTAAAGTGGATGGGTGCCAGTGACCCGGGATGTTTTTCTTTGTACTGCTACATCACTAACAACAAGAAAACTACACTGTTTAGTCTTAAAACTCTCTGATTCCTAATCAGTTTACAGAAGTGATTCTTACTATTAAAAAATCATTTCAGTTGGGGAAAGAGATGACTTCTTTTTAAGTTTCATTCTGTATCCCCATCCCTGCCTTGTTTTCTAACACAGTACCTAACAAAGGTATTTAATACATTCTTGTTGATTGACTAATTTACTGAATCCTGTGATACTTTCTCCAATCAGGAGTATCTGTCAATATTGTTCTAATTATAGCATGGATTTATTATCCAAGGAATAATCTAAGTATGGTGAGACTTCTGACCCAGAAGGTTGACCACAAACTGAAGAGTTTTTATTTATTTTTTTAATATGTAATTTGTTTTTAAGTTCCCAACATTCACTTCCACAAAAATTTGAAATCAAAATTTTCTCCCCATCTCTCCCCATTCATCACTCCAGGGTAGCGTGCACACCATCCACCCCTTCCTCCAAACTGTCCTCCCTTCTATTACATCCTCCCTTCTTCCATCCCCCTACCCTCTATTTTCCTGGGGCCAAAATGGATTTCCATACCCCATTGCCTATACATCTTATCACTCAGTTGCATATTCATTATTAAAGCTTTGAGTTCCATATTCTCTCCCTTCCTTCCTCCCCACCCAATCTCATTGTAAAAAACAAGGAATTCAATATAGGTAAAACGTGTATATCCACGCAAAACACTTCCATAATACTTATGTTTAGAAAGACTAACCACATTTCCCTCTGTCCTACCCTACCCTCCATTTATTCCATTCTCTCCCTTGACCTCTACTCCCACAACAATGTTTGCTTCTGATTATCCCTTTCCTCCAATTTGCTGTGCCTTCTATTATCTCCCCTCTCCTATCTCCTTCCCCAGGCCTTTCTCCTAGGTAAACTTGATTTCCACATCCAATTCAGTGTGTGCTATTCCCTTCTTAACCTAAATCCCATGAAAGTAAGGCTCACTTACTTCCTTTCATCACTCTCTTCTTCCCCTCCACTGGAAAAAGTTTTTCTTGTGTCTTTTGTGTGAGATGATGGGCTACATTGCTACATGTTATATATATATATATATATATATATATATATATATATATATATATATATATATATATATATATATATATATATATATATATATATATATATGGGTATGTATGTGAATATATATTTATATATATATATGGGTATATATGTGAATATATATATATATATATACATACATACATATATATTTCCTCTAAGTAACCTAATACTGAAAAAGTTCTCGTGACTTGCAAATAACATCTTCCCATGTAGAAATGTGAGCACTTCAACTTTAATGCGTTCCTTAAGGCTTCTCTTTCCTGTTTACCTTTTCATGTTTCTCTTGATTCTTGTATTTAAAAGTCAAATTTTCTATTCAGATCTGATCTTTTCAACAAGAATGCTTGGAAGTCCTCTATTTCATTGAAATTCCATTTTTCCCCCTGAAGTATTATACTCAGTTTTGTTGGTTAAGTGATTCAAGATCTTATTCCTATCTCCTTTGACCTCTGGAATACCATATTCCATGCCCTTCAATCCCTTACACATAGAAGCTGCTAAATCCTTTGTTATCCTGACTGAATTTCCACAATACTTGAATTGCTTCTTTCTGGCTGGTTGTAATATTTTCTCCTTGACCTGTGAATTCTGGAATTTGGCTACAATATTCCAAGGAGTTTTCCTTTTGGGGTCTCTTTCAGGAGGTGATCTGTGAATTTTTTCAATTTCTATTTTACCCTCTGTTTCTAGAATATCAAGGCAGTTTTTCTTGATAACTTCTTGGAAGATGATGTCTAGGCTCTATCTTTGGTCATAGTTTTCAGATAGACCAATAATTGTTAAATTATCTTGCCTGGATCTATTATTCAGTTGTTTTTCCAATGAAATATTTCACTTTGTCTTCCATTTTTTCATTCTTTTAGTTTTCATTTATAATTTCTTTGTTTCTCATGGAATCATTAGCTTCCATCTGCTCCACTGTAATTTTTTTTTTAAAAAGTCTGTTTTCTCCAGTGAGCTTTTGAATCTCCTTTTCCACTTGGTCAATTCTGCTTTTTAAAGAATTCTACTCCTCACTGACTTTTTGGATCTCTTTTGCCATTTGGGTTAGTCTATTTTTAAAAGTGTTATTTTCTTCAACATTTTTGGGTCTCCCTTAACAAGTTTTTCATGGTTTTCTTGCCTCACGCTCCTTTTTCTTCCCAGTTTTAGCCCCACCAATCTTGCTTGATTTGCAAAATCCTTTTTGACCTCTTCCATGGCCTGAGACCACTGCATATTTTTGTTTTTGCAGTCTTTGGATATCAAAGCCTTGACCTTCCTGTCTTCTTCGGATTTTATACTTTTCCCTTCCTTATCTGAAGGGATGGAAGAAAATACTTTTTCACCAAGAAAGTAAGCTCCCATACTCTTTTTCCTCATTTTGGGGCTTTTTCTCAGCAAGTTATTTGACTTTTGAGTCTTTTGTCAAGTGAAGAGTACACTATCCTAGACTTCAGAGGTTTTGTGCAGCTGTTGTCTGAGGTATCTCTATGGACTTATAATTTCTCATTTCCTCCCAGGTGGCACAATCAAAGGAGAGGAGTGTACTCCTCTCCTGACCTGTGCACTGGTCTATGAGCAACCAAAAGCACCCTTTTCTGCCCTGAAATTGCAAGCAAGATTGCCTCTCCACAGTCACTACCAGGTCTGCCATGCCACTGATCTTCCTTGGCCTAGGACCACCACTCTAGACTGGGACCCATATCAGTCGCTCAACTTTAGGTCTTTAGACCAAGGCTCCAAAAGTGGATGCTGTTGCTACAGTGGTTGCTGCTGCCCTAGCTCTTCCCCTCACCCAGATGAAAGAGCTTTCTTTCTGACTTTTGAAACTATCTTTAGCATTTGTGGACTGAGAAATCTAGGAACTGCAGGTGCTACCAGTGATTCAGTGTCCCAAAGCCTGCTCCAGTCCTGCCCATGCAACCCATGCTGGTCTGTGCTCTGCTACAAGCCTATGTGATCGACCTTTCTTGTTGGCCTTCCAGGCAGTCTCGGTCTGGAAATTTGTTTCCCTCTGTCATTTTATGGTTTCTACTCCCCAATATTTGTTCAGATTCATCTTTCCAAGTACTTCAAGGACTATGGGGGAGAGCTAGAGCAGGTTCATCCTTCTACTCTGTCATCTTGGCTCTACCTTTCCAGTGAAAGGCTTTTAGTTTAGCATAGCTAATGACATCTCCTAACTTCTAGGTATTTGAAAATTGAATGGAGGGAGATACTTTCTAACATGGAATAACATATGAGGTAATTTTAGGAGAGTAATAAACTACTTTTAGGAAAGACTGCCATGATCTTTATGACACAGTGTAATGGTAAGGGAAGTTGAAGATACTCCCTGTCCCTGTGACCTTTTTTGAGCTCTGACTGAGCCCACAACTTGAGTCACATAGGCCCATGGTAGGAGGAGTTTGCTGAGTGGTAGAGCAGGAAGGGTTGAGAAGAAAGAGAGAGGGATGTAGGGCTGAGAGAGAAGCAGCAGGCAGAGCAGAGCAGACCAACTAGCCTGGGTGAGAGAGGGGCATTTTGACTGAGGGAACTTGTTTGTGAGGAGGGCTGATGAAGGGAAGGTTTGAGGGTGGTAGTCCTCCCTCTATTGGTAATGTATAAAAACTTCCTTATTATCATGGTGGAATTGGCTTTCTGTTATCTGAATAAATATTATGGTTTTGCCTTTGAGTAACAAAGTTTATATTTAGCGAATTTACTCTGGAAGTACGGCTGTATATTCATGGTGACTGCTATGGACATCGCATTGGCTTTACACACAGTGACAATCATATATGTATTCAAAAGGATCAAATTGATCTATAATCTCATTGATGGGAAAGTTCCTGCCAAAAATTCTCACCCTGCCACCCATACTCAACTTATCTAAACTGGTAAAATATATACACACACACACACACACACACACACACACATATGTACATATATATACATATATACATATATACACATATATATACATATATATACATTGTCAATACATGAACTTGTGAATATATTTGTGTACATGTACAAACATCTGAATTTTTTTTTCTCTTCTTCATTTGACACCTTTCCATAATCCTTTAAGTGCTATATGACTCCCAGTTATAAAATTACCATATCTCCAAGCTGGACCCAAAACTATCTCAGTCTCTTGATAATGCTGTGATGTCTCCATTGACCCATGCTTAAGCTTTTGAATCATCTTTGGCTTCTTTGTCTTCCATACCTGACACCCATTCTCAACTCATCATGAGCCCCATGATTTTTCTTTTCCATTTCAATGAATGCTTTATTAGTACAGATCTTTATCATTTCTCATTTAAATGTAGGCTTAATTACTTTTATCTATTTTGTCTTCCTTTCTAGGCTTCCTATATCTTGTTTAAAAACTAAACTTTCATATCGATTTGATGATTGTGTTCTTTCTTAGGGAAAAAATATTATTGCCTAAAAAAAACAAAAACAAAAAAAAAAACTTTAACAATATATGTAAGAATATCTCCATTTCTCATCACATTCTCTACTTTCCAAACTAATTTACACACTTAAGATTTTCTTCTACTTTCATGACTTTTTTATGTGCTTTTATTTATATTCTTAGATGTCCTTTTCCTCTCGCTAAACTCTCCTCTGTTGTTTCTGCCTTTTCATGGTCTATAAAAGCTTCTAGTCCTAGTTCAAATGGTACCTGCTACAAGTTCTTCTTGACAAGCTCATCAGAAAACATGAGTTACTTCTCCATTGAACTGTCATAACACTTTGAATTTATCTCTCACATAACATTATCATACATTGTTTTTCAGTCTAGCAGTTTTTGTGCATTTCTACATATGGTCCCCTCCCTACACTATCAGTTTTTTGAGGCCACAAACCATATCTAATACCTACTTGTACCCCTTTTTTTTCAAGCATAATGCTTCACACCTATTACTTACACAATAGGTGCTGTTCAACCTTAATCAGTCAAATGATAGAGGCAATTACAAAAGAAAAATAATTTTGATTACATGAAAAAATCAGTTTTTTTTCAAAGTCCTAAGATATCTAGAACAAAAGAGAAATGTCCAATTGGAAGAATATAATTAAAACTCTTTGTCTCAAATTTCTCAGCTAGAGTTTGGTATCCCAGATATGTAGAACACAGACACATGTGACCAAAATACATTTTTAAAAAAGAATAAATGGTCAAAATATAAGAACAGAGTTCTCAAAAGAATTACCACTGTTAACAATATTATTAATAAGTGTCTCAATCACTAATAAGAGAATGTAAATCAAACCAATCAACCAAACTGAAAAAGACGACCAAAATTGGGAACAATCAATGATGGAGAAGTTATGTAACTGACCAAAACATTGGTGGTAGAGCTATGATTTAGTATGACCATTGTGGAAAAGCAGTGTGGAAGTTTGCAGATAAGGTAGATAAAAATGTCCACTGCTAGGCATATAAACTAAAGAGGCAACTGACAAAAAAAAACCATTCCATATATACCAAACAATAAATAGTAGCCCTCTTTTTGAGGGGCATGGCAGGGATTATAGTACAAACTAGAAACTAATTAGATGTCCTCAGTTGGAGGTTGGAGGAGCAGACTGTAAAGATATAAATGGAAGGTTACTGCGCTATAGGAAATCATGGTCATAATTAATATAAAAGAAGTAAGGATAGCTTGGACCAGTGCTTTCCAGGAGAAACACCATATTAATATTAAAATTATGATTCAAAAATAGCTGCTTTTCAAAAAGTTCAATTAATCAGTCATTTCCAAAAAGAAATATGATTCAATGCATGAATAATTCCCAAGCTACTAGAAACTATGGGACTTATTTCTTTATGACTTTCAAACTTTTTATGGAATGTTCTTTTCAATTTTCTTCTGTTTTCTTTTGGAGGGAGAATCAGTCGATTAAAAGTAAAAAAGTACTTAGTTTTGACTACTTTACAGCAAATTATTTCACCAAAAGAATAATGATGAAATCAAACTTCACAAGTCAATTTTGTCTTGTGTGTGTGTGTATGTGTGTGTGTGATTTTTAGGACTTGGTTCTGATTCCTGGATGCCACCTTAAAATAAAATAAAAAGACATAAAAGTAAACATCTATTATCTGTCACGTTCAAGAAATATAAAAAAGGAAAAGAATGTTTTCTTTAGAATTCCTACAGTCAACATTTAAACTCCAATAGGTTTTAGAAGAAAAGAAAACTTTCAAAAACATGGTAATTTCATGGACATGTTTCCAAAGTAGCCAAAATATTAACAGAGGTTTGGGGGGTTGAGGAGTAATTTCCAAAGAGGGTTATTTTAGACAAGTAAATATTTTCATTTTCTAAATGGAAATATGACTGAAAAATATCTCAGCACTTATTCTACATTACTATTCCATTCAAAATAACTAAAATGCATGAAATTTCTAAGAATAAAATGGAATTAGTGTAGTCAGTAAGTAATATACATGGGGGGCACTAAATTTTATGTAAGGATCACTGAATACTGCATATTGATTTAGAAAAACCACATGTTAATATTTTTGTGCCTTGTCATATTTTATTTATTTTGTTAAATATTTCCCACTTATATCTGAATCTTTTCAGATCACAATTGAAAGTTTCGTGAACTGCATATGGTCCGTGTGCCATATGTTTGAGATCTCTGAGGCAGATGACATTTTTAATAAACAAAATCAAGAGCTTGTACCTCACATCATCATAATTTGGATCCTAGTTTTCTTTTAAGAGCCTTTATTAAATTTAGTTAGGCTGGTTATTAAGGAAGTCTAACAGGGCCCTGACATTGGAGAGTAATTTCCTATACAAAGAAATATCCTCCAGGATTCTTGTTCATGGGTGAAATTTTTTCTGATTATATCAGCTCCAGAATCTGGCACACTCAACTACATGATATCCATCACCACTCAAAGAGTTTAGCCTAACTAGATAAAACAATAAAAACAACCACCACCAAAGCAAAGTGATGAAGAAAGACTATAACCCAAATGAAGACATGCAGCTATACAGAAAATCCGTATCACACCATGAATTCAGGATTATCACTTCATGAAATTATAAATCATACTAAATGGAATTAAAAGACTGGATTGCCTCTAGAAAGTATTCTAATGATCCTTCTCTCCTTGAAACAAAGAACCATCTTGGTTGTTTAGGGCATTAGTTTTCTTCTAGTGATATTATATGGCTACATGGTACATACAAGTAATGGAATATTAAGGTCACCAAAGGATCAGATTGATGAATTCCAAAATGGCAATGGGCAAATACATGATGGATATGAGTATTCTGTAATCAATTATGTATGAAGAATTAAGCATGAAAAAATAATGTAAAGCATTTCATTAAAAATATACTAACAGAAAATAAAATAAGCGAATCATGTAACAAGAGTGAGGGGTGCTAAACAAAAATCCATGTGATCCCGTTGCTATACACTCGGTGTAAAGAGAGCAAGATGAATGACCCCTGAATATTTTAGTATACTCTCTGGTAAACATATGAAAAGATATGAAGAGATCTTTAACATTATCAGGAAATGATTGGATCATGATCTGATTTACTAGAAGCAAAGTTCATGCAATAAGATTACAGTATTGGTCTTCTAGTAACAGACATATAGTTTATGACTGAGCTTAGAGCTAGAAACTTCTTAGCTGGTTAGGATTTGCTAGATTTTATCCTCTGCTTACATGGCTTTCCAGACACTAGACTCACCTCTCTTATAAGGCATAGGAGCAGAAATTTAGTAGGGCCTTATGTATCTGATTTTGTAAACTAAAGGTTTATCATGGAGAGAAAACTAGACTTCATTAATAAGTGTCAATATCTGTTCAATACTACTGATGAATGATATCATTTTGGTGTTAGAATGCCTGATAAACAAGGAATCTCTAAGGTGGAAAGAAATTGCCAATGCTTTCTGTGTAAAAAAAAATATGGGATTCTATTTCCACAGACTTAAAAAGGCAAAATTATGTAGCTCATAAACTCACTAGGGTCTGGATTTGTTCATATTAAAAACCTTGGACAGATTACAAAAGCTCCATTTTTGTCAGGGACAGTAATCCAGCAGAAAGCTTCTTTAAAGCCAGAAACCTAAACTGAATAAAAGTAAATGACAATCATTTCCATTGAAAAAGTCTGGTAGTATGTGTATTATAGCTGAAAATTCAAATGAGAATTGAGAATCGCAGAATGATATTAAAATATTATTATCGTACCTTACAAACATCAAAGAGTCACTTGATAAGTTTTAGTTCTAAAAAGTTTCTTTAAAATCAGTGCCTCTTTTCAACACTATAGGTAGGAAAATAGTTATTGTTTAGTCATTTTCAGTCACAACCAACTCTTTGTGATCCTTTTTGGAGTTTTCTTGGCAGAGATGCTAGTTTGTCATTTCCTTCTCCAGCTCATTTTATCAATGAGGAAACTGAAGCAAACTGGAATTAGTAATTTGCCCATCACACAACTATTTAGGATCTGAGACTGGATTTCAGCTCAACTCTTCCTTTCTCCAGGACCTGACCCAGACCAACAGGTATAAAGACAGTGGTTCAAATTCAAACTCAGAGAACACTTCATTCTGTTATTTTTCAATTGATTAGACTAATTTTTAGAGTAAAACTGACAATCTGCCATTGGGAATAATATTAGGCAAAATAAGGTAAAAGCAAGGATAGAATACTTTGAAGATGTCCACAATCAATACTTTCTGAATTCTGCTCCAAAAATGTTTCACTTTTAGGATGCATTGGTTTCAGAAACTTAACAATTTTTTTTTACTTCAAGGAAGCAGTATTTGAAAATGTGCCAAAATCAAGCAATATATGTTCATGAAAATTATTTCAAAAGGTAAGATTATTTTGTAATTGAATGCTGGGACATTTTAATAAAACAACTGCATTAAATTGTAATGCCATTTGAACGTTTTTAAATGAAATTAAAGTTGATATTGTTGTTTGTTGAATTAAGGAATCATTTAATCATGTGAGCAATAAAAATAATACTAAAATAACTAAAATGTCCACATATTTTATCCCACATATCTCATTGAATATCAAAAACAGAAAAGTCCCACGTAAAACAACATGTTCGTAACAAAATATTGTGGCAACTAATATCTGGAAAATAAACATAAATCAACTGACGTTAAACTAACCATATTTATATTACATGGATGTACACTACTATAATTATTTTTCCAAAGTGGCTGAAAAGCTCCAAAAAAGATAGGTAGTCATATGAACTCAATGAAGTGTGCAGAAGCACAACACCAACATACACAATAATGAAGGGTTTTTATTTTTCTCTGTTTAAAAAGTACACACATTTAAATTCTTTTTTTTTTTAATGAGGGTACTATTGTAATTGAGGAATGGGGATAGTGATGCTCAGAAATGCGATGATAAATTCATCAATAAAATTATCAATTCAATTACGGAACACATGTAGCAAATGAAAATGGTTACATTAATTATGTCTTTGGGAAGTGGCATATGTAATAGGAAAAGTTCTGAAATGCCTTTCAGAAGACCTGAGTTCAAGTGAGAATTCTACCTCCTTCAAGGTGTGGTAATATTTCTGGACTTGGTTTAGTCATGCAAGGAGAGGAGAGAATAATTTTTCATGGATAGATGCATGGATAGAGATACATAGATGAATATGCATATACTATATACATGTGTGTGAGTATATATGTGTATATATATGCATATACATGTAAATATTGCCTTTACTCTCATTTAAATCATTTCAATTGAATTCAATTTTTTTTTTTGTTATATGCTGAGAAACAATATGCATAAAAACATGTAAATACATATAGGCATGAGCTTAAGTCAGATCTTAAAGACTCTGGAGCGCTGATTGTTCCAATTTCAGAGCAAGAATATGCACTTAAGAAATTAGCAAATGCTTCAAATAGGGGTTTAATCTATTATTTTGCTTGTTCTCTAGGCTTAATAAAGTGATAGAAAAATGTTATCCTGCACAGAGTGGTTGTTTTTGGGTTGAGGTTGCTTATGCTTGTTTGTTTTTTTTTTTTTGCTTTCTTTTGAGAGCCAATTGTTAAATATTTACCACCTGAGTCCTGAATGCAAGATAAATACCAAATATACACAAAGTAGGATCTGTGGCAAGATTAGTAACTGGATGGCTAAGGAAAGACTTGATAAGAAAAGGAAACAAAATATAAACATCAAAAGTGAGAGATTGTGAGGGAAGGAGCAAGGAGAAAGAATAATCTTGACTTGGGGGCCATTAGTGACACTTCTTAAAATCAATAAACAGATATTTCAATAAATTTGTTATATATGTTTTGCGATCCTTTTCCAGAATCTTCTTGCTTCTCTTTTAAAGAGGAAGTACTGCACAAAATTATACCAGCACCACAAATTATTCCTTTTCTTCTCAGACATTGGGTTGAAAGGAGAGTTTGGAGTGCACTGGAATAAATATGTGATGGGGTAACAGGTTCTATTCCTTTGGAAGAAGGTTATTTTTCATTTGTCAAATGAAATGCGTTTGATTACACACTATTATGCTGTTTTGGAATTTCATTTTTGTTTATATATTTTGAATTTTCAACATTTACTTTCACAAGATTTTAAATTCTAAATTTCTCCCTTTCTTTCCTCCCCCCCTTCCCAAGAAAGCATGCAATCTTATATAGACAATGAATATATAATCACATTACATGTTTCCACATTCATAGTGTTGTGAAAGAAAAAAAAGGGAATAAAAGGGAAAAGCTTCAATAAAGAAAAAAAAACAGCAAAAAATGAAAAACTAGAATGCTTCAATCAGCATTCAGACTCCATATGTCTTTTCTGGATGTATATAGAATTTTCCACTAAGAGACTTTTGGAATTGTCTTAGATCATGGTGCTGCTGAGAAGGTCCAATCCTATCAAAGCTGGTCATTGTAGAATGTTGCTGTTACTATGTACAATACTGTTTAAGTTCTACTCACTTCACTCACCATCAGTTCATATATGTCTTTCCAAGTTTTTCTGAAATCTGCCTGCTCACCATTTCTTATGTAAAAATAGTATTCCATTGCATTCATATACCCCAACTTTTTCAGCCATTCCACAATTGATGAACATCCCCTCAATTTCCAATTCTTGGCTACCACAAAAAGAGCTGCTATAAATATTTTTGTACATATAGGTCCTTTTCTCTTTTTTTCTGATCTCTTTGGACCAAGTACTGGTATTGCTGGATCAAAGGGTATAGACCATTTTATCAACATTTGGTCATAGTTCCAAATTGCTTGCCATAATGTGGTTGGATCAGTTCTCAACTTGCCCAACAATGCACTAGTCTTCTAACTGTCCCATACCTTCTCCAGCATTTGTAGTTTTCCTGTTTTGTAATGCTGACTGATCTGGTAGGTGTGATGTAGTATCTCAGAGTTGTTTTAATTTGCTTTTCTTTAATCAGTAGTGATCTAGAGCATTTTTTTTAATATTACTAATAGGTATCTTTAATTTCTTCATCTGAAAACTGCCTGTTTATATGCTCTGACTATTTATCATTTGGGCAATGACTTGCTTTCCCCACTAGTACCCTACTAGTCTAGTTTTACTGTCTTCTTCCTATAAGTCACTTAATTTCTCCTCTAAGAATGTAGATGCTATAAAGGGTGAAAGTATAAGCCAATTAGGAAAGCAAACTGTTAAGGTAAGCTCAGTTCTCACGTGAACAGTCTCGGGTCAGGTAAAGATGAGGGCTCTTGAAACCATCGAGCTCTCAAGAGGCCCCCCAGAGAACAGCTGGGAATTGAGGAGTGAGACACGAGTTATCTCGTTTTCCACCTCTTCTCAGTGGAAACTTGCTGGGGAGAGCATCCCACCCTTGTCCGTGGTCAGAGCACACCTTTTTTTAATTGGCTAAGGGGCTGAAAGCATGAGGTCCACGAGCAAACTATGCAGCTGGGAGAGCTTAAATGGGGACAGGAAAACCTGAGGAAGAGGGTTGTTGTTTTTCCTTTCTTCTCGGGAAGGAGGCTCCCACGGGGAGAACTTGCCCTGCATGCTGACATGTAGCTTGTATCTGGAATAAAGCCTACACCTCTGTTTGACTCTGGAGGTCTCTTCTCTCATATGTTTATCCAGCTGATCACCAAATACCTGGGATATGTAAGAGGACCTGGCAGCCTATGGCATTAAGCAGGTCAGCAAACAATAGTTTACCTGTAGGATCTATGGAGGAAGGAAGAATTTATTACCAAACAGGAAATAGAGAACATAATGAAATGCAACATGGATGATTTTGATTACATTAAAATTTAAAAAAAAAGCTTTTGCATGAACAATGACAATGCCACTAATATTAGAAGGGAATCAGAAAGCTGGGAAATAATTTTTATACCCAGTGTCTCTGATAAAGGCCTCATTTCTAAAATATATAGAGAACCGAGTCAAGTCTATTAGAATACAAGTCATTCTCCAATTGTAAAATATTCAAAGGATATGAACAAACAGTTTTCGGATGAAGAAATTAAGCCTATCTATAGTCACATGAAGAAAATACTCAAAATCACCATTAATTAGAGAAGTACAAATTAAAACAACTCTGAGGCATGGCATCATAAGTGTCAGATTGGCTAGCATGATAAAACAGGAGATTACAAATTCTGGAGAAGATGTGTCACAATTGGAACACTAATGCATTCTTGGTGGTCTAGAGAACTAATATAACCCCATTGTAGAGAGAAATTTGGAACTATACCCAAATAGTGATAAAACTGTGTATACTCTTTGATTCAGCAATGCCAGTACTAGGTCCCTATTCCAAAGAGACCATGAAAAAGAGAAAAGGACTCATGTGTACAAAAATATTTATAGCAGCTCTTTTGTGGTATCCAAGAATTGGAAAGCGAGGTGATGCCCATCAGTTGGGGAATGGCTGAACATGTTATGGTATATGAATGTAATGGAATAATATTGTTTTGTAAGAAACGTTGAGCAGGCAGATTTCAGAAAAACCTGGAAATGCTTACATCAACTGATGCTGAGGGAAGTGAGATGAATCAGGAGAGTGTTGGACACAGCAACAGCAACATTATAAAATGACCAACTTTGATAGAATTGGCTGTTCCCAACAATGTGATGATCCAAGACAATTCCAAGTCTCATCATGGAAAATACTATATGGATTCAGAAAATAATTAGAGAGTCTGAATGCTGATTGAAACATTCTGTTTTCTTTTTGCTGTTTTGTTGTTTTATATCTCCCATTTTTTTCCTTTTGTTCTGATATTTCTTACACAATGACTAATGTGAAAATGTGAATGTTGAAAACTAACAAAAATAAATATATTAAAAAAGAATTTGAATGCTATACCACTTGATGCATATATGTTTAGTATTGATATTACTTCATTATGGTACCATCTAATAAGATATAGTTTCCTTCCTTATCTCTTCTAATTTAATCTATTTTTGCCTTTGCTTTGTCCAAGATCAGAATTGCTACTACTGGGTTTTTTTGCTACTTTTTTGCTGAAGCATAATATCTTCTGTTCTAGCCTTCTAAATTTACTCTTTGTGTATCCTTCTGCTTCAAATGCATTTCTCATAAATAATATATCGCAACACTATGTTTTTGGATCCACTATGCTATATTCTTCTGTTTTATGGTGGACTTCATCCTATTCACATTCACAGTCAGGATAACTGTGTCTTTCTCTCCATCCTATGCCCCCATTTATTTTTCTCTCCTTTCTCCCTTTCCCTCCTCACTAGTGTTTTGTGTCTTTCCACAACATCTTTCAATCTGCCCTCCCTTCTACCATCCCCCTCCTTTTTCTTTCCCCTTTCCCCTACTATTTCTTCCCACCCTTTTTCCATCCCCACTATCCACCCTCTTCATTTTCTTTCCCCTTCTACTTCCTTTCAGGTAAGATAGAATTCTATACTCAACTGAGTGTAGTTATTCCCTCTTTGAACCAAATCCATTGAGAGCAAGATCCAAACAATGCTAGCCCTGTTCCCCTCTTTCCCTCTACTGTAATAGATCTTTGTGCTGCTTCATGTGGTGTAATTTACCCTTTGTTGTCACATCTTTTCCTGTTCTCCTAGTACGATCCTTTTTATCAACCCTTATTTAATTCATTGATTTTCATCATTATACCAAAATCAACTTATACCCACACTCTCTGTCTATGTGTGTCCTTTTTTAATGTCATAATAAACATATAGTTCTCAAGAGTTACAATTATCCTCCCATGTAGGTATGTAAACAATTTTACCTTATTGAAAACATGCTCTTTTTTTTCTTTCCTGTTTACCTTTATATGCTTCTCTTGAGTCTTTCAATTGAACAGTGAATTTTCTATCTGGCTCTAGTTTTGTTTTGTTTTTCAGTCAAAAAAGTTTGGAAGTCCCCTATTTTATTGAATTTCCATCTCCCCTGAAAGATAATGCTTAATTTTTTGAGTACTTGATTCTTGGTTGTAATCCAAGCTCCTTTGCCTTCTGGAATATTATATACCAAATCCTCTGGTGCTTTAATATAGAAGCTGCAATACCCTGCATAATCTTGACTCCAGTGCCATGATATTTAAATTGTTTCTTTCTGGCTGCTTGTAGTATTTTCTCCTTGACCTAATAATTCTAGAATTTGACTAAAATATTCCTTGGAGTTTTCATTTTGAGATCGGTGGATTCTTTTAATGACTATATTATTCTCTGGCTGGAGGATTTCAGGGCACTTTTCACTGATAATTTCTTGAAAGATGCTGTCCAGACACTTTTTTTTTATCATGGCTTTCTGGCAGCCCAACAATTCTTAAATTAACTCTCCTGGATTTATTTTCCAAGTTAGTTATTTTTGAATGAGGGATTTTACATGTTCTCATATTTTTTCATTCTTTTTATTTTGATTGACTTATTCTTGATGTCTTGTACAGTGTCATTATCTTCCATTTCCCCAATTCTAATTTTTAAAGAATTTTCTTCAGTCAATTTTTGTACTTCCTTTACCAAACTGTTAATTCTCTCTTGCATAGCTCATGTTTCTTTTATTCATTTTTTCTTCTGCCTCTCTTAACTTGTAAAATCCTCTTGAGTTCGTCCAAGAAGGGTTTTTGGGCATGAGATCAATTAATATTCTCCTTTGAGGTTTCTGATATAGGTATACAGACTCTCCTGAGTCTGTACTTTGATATTCCTTGTCCTCATAGAAACTGTCTATGGTCAGTGTTTGTTTTTGCTTTCTTCTCATGTAGTTTGGCTATTTCCTGACATTAAAAGTTGAACTCTGTGTCTACGTCACAGGCTAACTATACAAAGTTTTTTGTGCTGGGGACTAGGGGCCTGGATACTGGCTTGGTGTGCTAAGGTCTCAGGTGCTGGCAGTTGGAGGCTATAGGGACCTGGGAGCTTAACTGGTGCTGAGATGGAGTCCTAATGGTGGTGTCTGGTATGTCCTGATGTCAGGTGGGCTTTTTCTGTGTTTCCTTGGGGCTACATTGAAACATTTCAGAATCTGGCCAAACGAAGGTGGCTGCCCACCCTGGACTGTCCTGAAGCACTTGGAAGTCTGACAGCTGGAGGCCAACTACCCTCTTGGGCTTTTGCTGAAGCATGGAGAGGTCTACTGTTCGACACCTGCTTGCCCAGGCTGAACCAGTGTACATGGTGGTTCTCAGATCTGGAATCTGTCAGTTTCCCTGGTTATGCTAAGATACATAGGGCATCCTGCTATTTGTATTTGCCTGTTCTACTACTTTAGAGCGTAGGATCTCCAACTGGTTTACTGAGATGGGGTTTGTTGTTGACTTGCTGGGAACTTTCCTGTCCTGTAGTACACTCACCTTTCAACTGAGTGAGATAGACCTTTCTTGCCAATCTTCCAGGTTTCCTGGGTTATAAGATTGTTCTGCCCCTTCATTTTGCTGACTTCAGTGTTCCAGGATGTTTTCCTGGGACACTACTTTCAGAGTATTCTGTTTATTTGTTTTTGTTGTTGAATTTTTGCTGTTTTTGTTTGTTTGTTTGTTTTTTGGTTATCCTCCCACCCCCAGTTCAATGTAGGAGAGTGACAGTGATCTAATGCTTGCTCCCATCTTGGCTCCTGGAAAAGCCTTATTGTTGTTCTTTTTACTTCTTAGAGGTTTTTGGAGCTAGAGGGCATTATACAATTATTATAACATTGAAATATATGAATTCATTGAAGTGAGTAGGGGTGTCATCATATTTCTTTTTAAAGAAAAATGATACTATCACAATATCTATCCTTGAGCAAACTTGAAGACATTATAAATGCAGAAATGATATAAACATGTCCCTTGAAGATGTACTCAAAGACTTCTGCCATGTTTATCCTGAGGGATGCCCAAAATTAGGAGAAAGCGCAAGTAGCCAGAAGGGAATGGGATTATAGAGCGAGACAGAGAGAGACAGGGAAGGAGAGAGAGAGAGAGGGAAGAAGAGAGAGAGAGAGGGAAGAAGAGAGAGAGAGGGAGGAAAAGAGAGAGAGGGAGGAAAGAGAGAGAGAGAGAGAGAGAGAGAGAGAGAGAGAGAGAGAGAGAGAGAGAGAGAGAGAGAGAGAGAGAGAGAATATTTGTGCCAACGGGGGAGGGTATTCCAATTACTGAGAGATAATGTAGTTCAAGGGACAGAATGCAAGATATGAAATCAGGTCACCTGACTTCTGCTATTAATAATTTAAGGAAAATCCTTCCATCTTTTTGGTCATTCATTTTCTCTTGGTAAATACAAGGAATAGATTAAGTAACTCCTAAATTTCTTTCTAGTTGTAAATTATATCTTCTAGACCAATATTGTACTTAGAAGATATGTTCTTGTGTTAAAATTCTATCTTGTTCTGGTCCCCCTTACCACCCACCACCCTTTCACTTACTCTATGAAGTTTATAAGTCATCAATACAAAGTAGAAATAGCACAAAGTAAGATTGCAAAGGGGAACCTAAAAGTCATATACATACTGTTCCAAAGATCAAATGAGCAAAATTTGTAAACTATCATATATTAACCAAAACTCACATCCTGTGAATATTTGATAAACCAGGAAAGCCACCTAGACCTTGCAGGCAAGGCTTTTGGGTTTTTTGATATATAATCCTCAGAAAGCTCTTGTCTACAGTAAAACTGGCAGGACACCAAATGATATTGAAAACTCTGAGATGACATGGGCCTGTTAACTTCAAATTTTTCTGACAACTGTGAGATGATTTAGATATAGTAATGCTCTAAACTCAAGATGGCACACATAAGCACTAGTCTGTTGCCACAAAAAAAAATATAAAAATGAAACCTCAAACTCTTGTCCCCCAAGAACCCTTTCATTTCCACGAAGTTCATCATGCCAAGTGTCTAAAAATCTAATCGGTGGGTATGTAATTCTCAGTGCTTTCATCATTTGTCTCTGTACCTTATTAATGTATTCTTGCAAACTCACTTTTCACTGCCATCATAGTCTTCCCTAGCAAGTACTCAAAGGTCCAAGTATGTAGACTACATTTCATAATTCCATAAATTAATTAGAACTTCAATTCTGTAAAAGACTTAAGTGTTATATAAATGTGTAATTTTCAATGGATAGGTAATGGAAGGAAAGGATAATGTGTTGTACTTAAAGTAAGGAAGCCTTAATTATATATTTCATATTTTCCTCAAACTGCCTGTTTTACTTGTGGCATGACCCTAGTCAGGTCAATTAGCTTCAAATGTGGAAAATATCACATAACAAAATTTTAAGGATCAATTAAAGTGATATATGTACATATTCATATATGTAAAGCTTTCTTCAAGTGCAATACATAAAGATATTTGTTGTTACATAGTGATTTGAAGAAAACATGCAAACGTTATCTCATTTAATCTGCCCATCAGCCCTGAGAAATAGATGGGGAATATAGATTTTGCCCAATCATTTTGATGGAATCCCTATACGTCAAAGAATTTAAAGGTCTTGTACCAGGTCACAGCTAGGACATGGGAGAGAGGAACTCAGATCCAGATCTTTCAACTCCTAGATCAGTACATTTTCTATCATAACATACTACCTGACCTATCTATCTAATGCAGACACATGCACGTGCATGCATGCACACACACAAACACAGGCAGAGAGAAAGACAGAGACATAAATAGACATGAATTGAACACAAGCATATACACACATCTGTTTAACACTTTAATGGAAATATACATAAATAAGTAAATATACTTACACACATATGTATGCATATATACACATATATACATTCTGCATAATAGAGACATTCACATACAATTGCTGAAGAATGTTGTATTTTCTCATGAGATACTTATCCAATTACATTGAAAACAGAATAATTCATCATTACTGTCAAGAATAAGTCTGTTAGAATACATCAAGGAATATATTATTGGTGAAAATGTAATAGCCATTGCAACACATATTTTGTCAACCAAATTTACCTGAATTCCAGTTGTTCTTGTTCACTCTAAAGTGATACTTTAAACGTATTCCTCCATGTCTTGAGGTTTGTGTGAATAATGTGCTGAAGAATAATGATTAATTTGACTTTGAGGATGTGAAAACTTTACACAGTTTTAAGGACAGATTGTATATGTTATGAGAAGCTGGGTAGCAAATTGGCAATAGCACAAAATAACTTCCCTGAATTATAGCACTACAGAAACTTTTGTCATTTCATCATTATAACCCAGAAATCACAGTCTATTTCCCCTTTTTCTTCTTCATCCATTAAATGTGTAACTTTTACTGTCAATGGTTAAAAGCCTCACAGAATCGTAGCTCTACATTTGGAACTTTACAGATGAGGAAACTGAGGCCTGAGGGGGCAAGCTAATTGTTAATGTTCACTGAGATAATAAGTATCTGAGCAGTATTTTAACTACAGCCATTTTTGTTTTTTGGGGTTTAGTTTTAGTTTTTTAAGTATAGTTTTATTTAGTAATTTTGTTTCAGAATTTTTTTTTCTCTAAGCAGTCAAATTTGTCCTTTACTTAGTTCATCAAATAGACATTGTAAATAATGGTTAATATTGAAGATTGAGTTCATGTGTGTTCTGGCACACCATTTTTATTGTCATTTAAATCATGTCTACCAATTTTTCATTACCCCAACATGAATAATGAGGCATAGATGTTTTTACTGACAATAAAGGAGAGAGGAGAGACAGAGAAAGAGACAGAGAAAGGAGAGAAAGAGACAGAGAGACAGACAGACAGAGAGAGAGAGAGATGCTTTCACATGAACTTGTGCATGAACTGAGAAACACAAATTGAGAAAAATGTCTAGAAATGGAGTACAAAGAAAATAAAATGTATATATTTATTATTAAAAACAAAAAAACTTGAGAAGAGATTTTCGGTAGCTTCTCTGACTCCCATAATGCACTGTATTCTCCTAATTGTATTTTCTTTACATGTGTTCTTTCTGCATGATGTCCAGCTGGATTGGAATTGGAACTTTGATACTAATTTTCAAATAAGCAGAGGAAGTGTTGGCTTGAAATTCCCAAATATGTAAGAAAATAAAGACCCAACTTTTTAATATTTCAACTCTACTATTGTTGTGATATAGTGATATGACAGAAAATCACTAACACCTGAAAGAATTTAAAGAATTAATCCTGATTGTCACTTAGACAATTGCAGAGTGCACATCGTGAACTTGAAAATTGAGCGACAGATTACTGGTAAGAAACACTCAAGGTGAATATAAGTAGATGGTGATATTGAAAATTTTTATAATAGGAAAAAAAAGATGAACTAACCATGTGGGAAGAATGAGGGATGACAGGCATTTAACCAGAATTTTTCACTGGTAGTTTCACAATTTTGAGAGAAACCAAGGAAAGGCTATGGTACAATTAGTGGACTCCTTGTAGCGTGAACTCTAGGAATGACAAGGATAAAATTCTCATAGTTTTGACAGACAGCTATGGATGGATTTTGATTTGCATAACTGGAGGGAACTTCCCAAAATAGGGAGATCAGAGATTCATATAAGTATTTAATTATTTCAAGTATTATGAATAATAAGTGATATTTTCCACTTTTTGATAATGTGAGTTATTAAAGTCATGAACCAAATAGAAAAATCACAACCTATAAGTATTGTTAATGGTTAAAATTAATTTCACCATTTTATTGGCATCTTATCCATGAATAGTTTTGTTTTTTTTAAAGTAGGTTATTGGAGTTCAAACCCTAACTCTGTTCCTTAATACTCCTGTGGTCTTAGGTAATCCACTTAATCTCTTTGAGCCCCAATTTCTATATCTGTAGGGGCGAGACTAGAAGTTTTAGTTTGTTTTTAGCTTTAGGTCTCTGAAAGAACATTTAAATTCACTGATATTTATCTTATTACATGACTCATCAGATGTATGTAAATGGAAATATATTTTTTCTCCCACTTGATAAAATGTTAAAGTTAATCTAATATTGATTTTGGAATGATCTCCCCCAACCTATCAGGAACAATAGGAATGAAGAATAATGACAAATAAGGGAATGTCTATTAAAAGGAAAATGTTGGCTGGATAACAGGGAAACTAAATGATAATGAAAAAACGGAGAAGATGGTTATTTGAAGTTATAGTTATAGGAGATAGGCATTTTCAAATCTTTTTTTCCCCTTGTTGGAAACATACCTTCCTCCAAATAGTCATGTTTTTGTTTTTGTTTTTGTTTCCAACAGTAGAATACAATCTATACTCAGAAAACATACTAGTGTAGGGTTGGAATCTGACAACTAATTTCATTATCATCTAAGCACAAGGTAGAAACTGGCTTCAGTTAACCACAGGACAGAAGCTGGCTCAATTTTTTCTTCTTGTGTACAGTCCCTAGCATTGTGTTCTACACATATGTAACAGCAAGAAAAATAGGACCTTTTCCTGTTTTTCTGGACTGAGTTTTAGCCAGTTAGACATGTAAATGGGTTCTAACCAATCAGATACATACAAAGGGGCTCTAGCCAATCAGATGTTGAGTAGAACTGTATATAAACGGAACCAGTGTTGAGAAGCAGGCATTGAAGAGAGCTAGTGTTGAAGGAGTGAGCCAATATTGAGAAGATCTGGGAGGAGACCTCTGATGGCAGAGATTTAGTAAGGGAACCTGTGAAATTTGAAAGTGAATAGAACTGTAGGGCAGAAACATGCCCATGGGAAGGAGACTTAGTTTAAGCCCCTTTTGAGAGCTATTAAAGTAAACTGACCTGTTATGATAGAGCCTCTGGACTTTGAAGGTGAACTGAGCAGTCCTCAGATGTGCTGCCATGGTTGGTGATACAATATATAAGATACTTAATAAATGTATGCTCATTTAATGTTCAACTTATCTTTCCCCTGGGAATGTATTTCTAATCTCATAAATAAGTACTTGTGTGATCCCAGATGTCATTTTACTTCATTAATAAAAACATCAAAATATTTCAGCAGTGAGTCAGCCTAGTTAAAAGTTTAACAGTTGGACTGAAGCTCCAGAAAGGGAAATGCCCTTGGGTGGGTTCAGACAGATGAGAAATTTCCATTCTTCATTCCTTCTTTCCCAAGTCCTAGCCCCATGTATCAAATGTTTGTTGACAAAATTGGACCACTAGGACAAAACTCTTATAACTCTGAGCAAAGAAGTATAACAAGGGCAAATAGGTCTTCTGGGAAAAGTAGAGGTTAGATATCTATTCTACCAACTCCTGTCTGGAAGGAGAACAGATTCATTACTGTTTCCCTAGCAGAGACTAAGTAGAAGGGCAGCTTTTCTTACAGTCACCATATGATCCTCAGCAAGTGATGCATGTGTGTGTGTGTTTATATTCTTTCTCTCAGGAACAAGGAAAGAAATAGTAGAAAAATAAAAAGATGTAAGTATAACAAGTATGAAATATTCATTGAAAGAATTTCTCCTATTAAAAAATTTTATTAACTCTGTATCTTTATACATAAAATAAGGTGGAAAATATTCAAAGTAACTAAAAAAAGTCAAACCAAGTCACAATTTAGGCAATCAGTTCACTGAAAAATGTGTGTGTGTATGTATGTGTGTGTGTATGTGTGTGTGTAAAGCATTGTGCTAAGTGCTGGTGATGTAGAAAGAAGCAAGAGACAGTCCATGACCTCAAGGAGTTCACAACCTGATAGGGGAGAGAATATGCAAACAAATAGAGAAACAAGTTATACTCAGAAGAAATAGGAAATAATTAACATAAGGGAGACACTAAAATAAAAAGATGTTAGGAAAATAATTTCTCTAGGAGATTGGATTTTAGTTGGGAGTTGAAGAAAGTCAGAGAAGCCAGATGGTAGAGGTGAGGGGAAGATCATTCTAGTCATAGGAACTGTCAGAAATTACGATAATACTTAGAGCCAAGTAATTCAGTATCTTGCTCCTGGAACATCAAGGAAGTCACTAAGAATAGATGGAAGAGTATATGGTGGGGAGTAAACTGTGAGAAGACTGAAAATGTAGAGACATTTGTCTTGTCAGAGTGAATAGTCACCTCATTATGTGGAAATTATTACAGAGGGCACCACAGAGTCAAGGAATAGGAGAGAAGAGGAAACTGTTGGGAAATGGCCTCAATGTTTTTAATGAAATTTGAGGCGACTTCCTCAGATGAGAGGGGAAGGAAAAGGATTGCTTTGAGAGATTTGAAGAAAGATGAGAAAGTTTAGAAAAGACACTAGCAAAATGGGGTAGTAAAGCAATAAGGAAAATAATAAGTTGTCTATGTTATTCTAGTAAGCGCTCAGTTGAGACAACATAAAATTGTAATCAGCCTATAGTATTGGAGACAGACTTTTTAAGGACTTGAGCTGCAAAAGGCAGAAGAGATATACAACAATAGTTAACAGGGATTGAAGGATCAAGTGAGGGTTTTTTCTTTGTTATTTTGTCTTTTTTGCTTGTTTGTTTTCAAGACAGAGGAGATATGAATATTTATAGGAAATAAGGAAAGACAGACAGGGAGAGATAGAAAATAAGTGATAGACGAGGGATAACAGAGCAGGCAATCTTTTGAAGGTAGTTAGAATGGAATCATTTGAACCAGTACAAGGTGTAGCCTTGAAAAGATGTAAGGCTACTTCATCATTTAAGAAAAGAATGAACAAGGCAGTAGTGGCAGAAGGCATATGAGTGATGAGTAATAAGGAAGAAGGGGAAAATATCATTATTTTTCCTAAAGTGATACATACTGTATCCCGAACAAGTTTCTGAGATAAGCACTCAAATTTCCATTTTATTTTTGAAGGGATGACCAAAGAGTATTTCTCACTGCTGGGCAATATTGATTTTCACTGTGAAAATTAGTTGAATTTGCCCATTATTGATCACGGTTATTGTAAATGTTTTGAAAATAAAATTTCCATCTCTATCTAATAGATCAAATATGCTAGTTACCAAAATGTATCTGTAACATTTCTGCATTTGAGCAACATAGAGTAGATTTTTTTTTAAAATTTTGGTCTTTTCTGTTTGGCAGATGAGCAAATTGATAAATGTTTTATTATTCCCTCTTCAATGGAAAGAAGACTCTATGTTGAAATTGATTTCTGTGTCGGAAGAAATCAAATTATTAACTTAATTGAGAAACACAGTAAAATATTTTTGAAAGATATAAATGCGGTCCTCAATATCAGAAATGAAATAGTTGTGAAGGGAGAGGATGATTTAAATTTGTAAGAGATGTATTTAAAATACATAGGTGGAGGGAAGAATAATATTTCAAAGGAATTGGAAGAAATACCATAATATTTTGAAAAGGTTAATAAAAGGAGTGGGGAGTATTGCAACATGCTTTTAAATTTAAATTTAAAGATTTTTTTAAGGGAAGTACAAATCAGTAGAAAAAAGTAATGGATACAGGAATATAAGATTATTATTTTATTATTTTTGGATTATGTGCCAGTTAAACATCAAATAGTTTTTAAAGGGTGCTAGTTCACATATGAATGGTGTGGTTTGGGAAGATTTTATCAGACACTAGTGACTAGTTTGCTTAAGCTTGAAAGCACTCAGAATTAGTGATCTAGTCTAATGGAATTGCACGTAGGCCTAAGAATGTGAAGCTTAAATAGAGACCTGAATAGTTATTTAAAAAATAATAACACAAAGAAGGGAAAATACTCATGCTGAATTTTTACATTAATATTTTTATGTACATTAACTAAGTTTTTTTTAATATTGATCACTTTATTGATAAAAACATAGGTAGTTTAAAAGGCAAAATAGAAGAGTTATTGGTATGAAAGATTATTGTTCACCAACTCTCCTGCTGCCATGCTCCACCATGTTGTGTTGCTTTAACTTCTTCACCTATTTTTGGTTCTTGGATAGAATCCACCTAGAACTTGGAAGAATAACAATTGGTTTCTTTTAAGATCACTGTTAGACTTTAAGTAATTAGTAAGTGATTATTCTTGACAAGATGAGTCACTGCTTCCTTCTCTATGAGCTTCTACTAGGACTCATGACAGGCAGCTAGGTGATGCAGTGGATGGAGCACCAGTGCAGGAGTCAGAAGGACCTGAGTTGAAATCTCACCTCAGAAACTTGACACTCACTAGCTGTGTAACCTTGGGCAAGTCACTTAATACCAGTTGCCTTATCCTGGGTCATCTCCAGTCATCCTGATGAATATCTGGTCACTAGATTCAGATGGCTGTGGAGGAGAATTGAGGCTGGTGACTTGCACAGCCCTCCTTCATTCAAAACAAAGTCAAGTGCAAGTCATGTCATTATTTCTCTGATGGCATGGTCTTCTTCAGCAATGAAGGACACACACACTAGAGGAGCCATAGACTCTGTCTCCTCCTCATTCTTTCTTCTTTTGGAACTCTGCTTTGTAAATGCAGTGACAATACAGGACCATGGAGAAAAACTAGAGGCAATAAATGCAGGTAGGTGGAGGGGCAAGCAGAATGAGTGTTGATGCACAATTCAAAAATGTGAACTCAGAAAACTCACTGGGAGATATGAATATTAGGACAGATGTTACTGTATAGGCACTAAGAGAAAGAAGAGGGGCAAAGTCATGAGTTGACCTAGTGTGGAAAAAAATACTTTTTGAGTGACCCAGAAAAGAGACATTCATAAAATCATCCCAAAGAAGTAGAAAAGTGAGAAAAAAAATTTTCCAACTAGTCCCTGATAAAGGCCTCATTTCTAAAATATACAGAGAACTGACTTAAATTTGAAAAATACAAATCATTCCCCAATTGATAAATGTTCAAAGCATATGGTAGTTTTCAGAGTAAGAAATTAAAGCTATCTATAATCACACCAAAAAAATGCCTTAAATCGTTATTGATTAGAGAGATACAACTCTGAGGTACCGCAGCAGAATGACTAACATCACAAAACAGAAAAATGATAAATGTTGGAGAAGATGTGGGAAAGTTGGAACACTAATGAATTGTTGGTTGTGAACTGGTCCAACCATTCTAGAGAGTAATTTGAAACTATGCCCAAAGAACTATATAAATGTACATACCCTTTGACTCAGCAATATTGCTTCTAGGCCTGTATCCCAAAGAAATGGTTGTATCTGTACAAGAATATTTATAGTGGCTCTCTTTGTGGTGGCCAAGAATTGGAAACTGAGGGTAGGCCCTTCAAGTGGGGAACAAGTTGTGGTATATGAATGTACTAGAATACTATTGTGCTGTTTGAAGTGATGAACAGGAGGACTTAAGAAAAACCTGAAAAGATTTATAGGAACTGATGCTGAGTGAAGGGAGCAAAACCACGAGAACATTGCACACAGTCACAGCCACAGTCTGTGATGACAGATTTTGATAGACTTAGCCCTTCTCAACAATGCAAGGACCTAAAATAATTCCAAAGGACTCATGACAGAAAATGCCATCCATCTCCAGAGAAAGAACTATGGAGTCTGAATGCTGAGTGAAGCAGAATAATTTTTTTTTGTCTTTTCCTTCTCATGGTTTCTCCTGTGCACGATAATTCTTCTATACAACATGACTAGTGTGAAAATACTTTTAATGGGAATGTATATGTAAAGCCTATATAAGACTGCAGGCTGTCTTAGAGAGGGAAGAGTGGGGGAGGGGGGAAATTTAAAATTATGGCAGGAAATGCTGAAAACTAAATTAACTTAAAAAAAAAACCACAAGGTGACATTTGTGAACATATTCCAACTCAAGCACTCAAATGCAAATTTTCAATAGACCAAGGACACTACAGCATCCAGCTACAGAAAAATATACACTGACCAATAGCTTGAGAAGAGAAAGCTGATGCCATGCTTTAAAGGTAAAGGAAACAGCAGTAACCGTAGTTTAAAGAACCCACAATTCCTTCTAAGAGTAGAATTGTAGAACAAAGAAATGAGTTAAATACAAATCCATGAATCCACATGCCCTCCCACCCCCAGGACCACTACCCAGGATCCTACTTCTTGTTGCTCAGTCAGTTTTCAGTCATGTTTGACTCTTTATCAAAGTCCTATTTGGGACTTTCTTGGCAAAGATACTGGGATGGTTGGCCATTTCCTTCTCCAGCTCATTTACAGATGATGAAACCAAGGCAAATAGGGTTGACTTGCCCAAGTTTACAAAGCTAATAAGTATCTGAGGACAGATTTGAACTCAAGAATTTAATTCTGAGCTCAAAACTCTATCCAATGTACTACTAGCTGGCCCCAGGGTCCCTTGTAATACATTATCTTAAGGACACTTTATAGGTGAATAATGAAGACCACACACTAAAAGTGTGCAGTGTAAATGAAAAGCCTTGTGTGGCTGAGTCTTCATAAAGGGATCTTTTGACTATATTTGAAGACTGAAATTCTCACATTTCAATTGGATGGGGGAAGTGAATGACATATATTGGTAGTTCCCCAAAATGTGGCTTAATTATATGTGTCTGGAGAGAGTTATAAACACCCCTCATACAAATACCCTCCCATACATGATATGGTGGTTAATACATTTATATTTTTGTAATGGGTAGTTGAAAAAAAACATTATATTTATCTTGGTATTCTAAAATACATTAGTGGGATTTCAATTGATCTGGTACCTGAATTCAATCAGATTCAAAATTTACAAAGCTTACTAAGAGAGATAACAGTTAATAAAATTATGATCTTAGAAAATATCTGGGATGCTTATTTTTTTGTTATTTAGTATGTATATTTTTCTTAACTATGTGCTCAAGTTATATTTATATATTGGGCTCTGGATATAAAACCTTCTTCTGGTATGAGTTCTATCATTTATTCATTCATTTAATCTTGATGAGATCATGCAATGCTTTAAAGCTATTAATTTCTGGAAGAATTTTAGTATGCTTTGATGAAGGCAGTTCCCTTACTAAGTAAATAAAAGGTACATAGCATACTTACTTTTTTTTAAGTTAAAGTATTAATCAGGAGTGTGGTCTTTAAATCATGACTTCATTACCTTGTGTAACTCCTAGTGTGGAAACATAATTCCTCTGTTATTTATAATTTTGAAGATCCTTCTGAGGCTCTGAGATTAAATAACTTGCCCAAGGTCATAAACAAGTGTATATCAGAAGCAGGACTTGAACACAGATCTTGATCTTCCTTGCTCCAACGTTAGCCCTCTATCTATTGTTGAATAGCTTCTTAATTAAGTTAGCTATATGCAAATGAAGATCACAGTACTAAGAAAGAGAAAAGCAAATTGAATTTGACCTAAGCTTCTTTTGCTTTTATTTTATAACACTGCCAGAATATTAAGAACAGAAACCAACAAACAGAAAAAACACATACAAATTAAAATGAGAATAAAAGTAAGGGTATGGATCAAAGGGACTAGTGAAAATAAATCCTTTTGAAATTTTCCCATCCTTTTATTATCTTTCTATTTTGTTAAGAGAAGAAAAAAAATATCCATCATGTTAATATCTATTTCTGGTAATTCAAAATTTGGTGCACCTATGTGTATTGCTAAAGGATATGTCAGTGGCATTGCTACTTTATATAGAGAAAACCATCATTATCACTCTCATCAACATCCACAATAATAAATGACATTGAAGATAATTGTAATGATCATATATTAGCCACATATACTCTATAATGAGCATATTGTCGAGAGACATTTTGATTAATATAAAATTATATATGCATATATCAGCTTATAGATATCCATAACTATGTTTGTATATACATAAACATACACAAACACCTTCACCTTTAAAAAAAAATTGATCAAAATCCTAACAGTACTTTTCTCTATTACCATGATAAAGTGTCTTTGCTTTTCTGTTGTCTCTTCTCTCAGATGTTTTATACTGGATTTCAAACTCAAGGACATTTGTATGGTGGAATTATGATCCTGGCCCCACTCTCTGTGGCTGCTTTGCAATTGTGCATTCCTCTCATTCTCTATTTTAAATCCACTTTTCCTAAAAATAAAACCCTCTGGCCCTGGATATATATTCTCCAGCATTTAAATCTCATTACTAATCTTTCTGAAAAATCCAGCTGTTTGAAGGTTTAGAGCATAATTTTCCTCACAGCCCACTCTAGCACAATCACTAATTTATATTGTAAAATTTCCTTTCCCCCTATAAGAATATCTTCCTTTTCTCCTCTACTATTCCTTGAAACTAATTTAAGGATATGGCTACATATAAAATGTGGGGAAATTCTATATAAAATTGCTACTAAAAATCATAAGAGAAAACATTTATATTTCCCTCTGACTTATTCAAATTTTATAAGGGATTGATATAAATTACTGTTGGCATTTAAAGTAATTTTTTAGAAGAATGTAGGATCATAGACATATAGATTTAGTCACCTAATAAAAATCCAGTTGAAGGATTATTAACCATTTTTGACTCCTGATGCCCTTTGGAAGTATGATGAAAATAAAGTAATAATTTTCAGAATAATCCTTTGAAGTGCATAAAATTAAAATTATAAAGGAAACAAAACAAAATATAGTTATCAAAATAGGGGAGAAATAGCCCTAGGTTAAAACTCCTTATTGTAGCCCAACCCCATCATTCTACAGATTAGGAAACGGACTAAGACAGGATTAGTGACTTTTGCCAAGGCACAGAAGTAGCAAGCAATTGTAGGAAGAATGAAAAAAACTGTGTATGTTTTTTTTTACTTCCCTCTCTCCATGGACAATAACTAGATTGCATAGAACTGATCCCAAAGAATATAAATAAATGTCATTTAAGCATTAACCCCACAGTTATATTTTTCTTCCCCACTATCTGCAGGTAAGACTGAAATTGAGGACCTAAGATTTTCTGTTTATGCATTTCTTTTATTTGAAAAGAAATTTTTCTCTTCCAAAATGAATGAACATATGAATATCTTACATACAGCAACAACTTGAAAGGGAATTTCAACATGATTAGAGAATGAATTTAAGTCAAGTCCTATTTCTTTCACAAAGGAATGATATCAGAAGAACGGAAAAGGCTTATTAATTGTCTCATCCTCCAGTTCATTCAATCATTTAGACGTTCAGTGTGTTTCATCACTGTATACTTTCTGATCGGTAAGTAATCATCAGAAAAATGATTTTGGAAAATGAAAAATGAGAATACATAAAAAAAGAAAACCCCCAATTTTCTAATTGAGCAACATTTTAACCTTCACACGTTCCAATCTTTCTTTTATTTAAATCATAATATCCTTAGTGATAAAAATGCACCTACTAGATAGGATTTTTACTCTCTCTAGTACCAAGCAGTTTTCAATATAACGATCATTTTATTTAATATAGGTTATAGCTCTGCCTATAAAAGGCAGGCTATTTTCTCTGAGAACACTCATTTTTCCAAACAAGTTAAAGAATTGGGACACAAAGTAGTATATATGATTATTAATTTGGGCTGTGTAGATCAGCCTTAAAATTCTCCACGTATTTTGAATTGTACAGATAGTCCTTAGAGGATATTTACTTTTCAGGATAATTTGTTGAGGAGGCAGTTTTTGAATAAGAGGAGGCAGTTGCCATATCCCAGTAGTTTCACATTCTAAACTGGTTGTTTCTTAAATGAAAGCTCACATTTTATTTTGATTTTCTTTTATATTTCATATCAAATCTCAAAAGGTTGTTAATGAATCTTTATTCATCAGCTATAAAATAAAAGCTAAAATAAAGTACAGACCTAGGTACTCTTAGGAAAAATAAGAGTATAAAACGTAATATAAGGCAATGAGTGAGCATATTCTAAACAGCTTGAGATATGAAGCCTCATTTCCCTTGGAACCAGTATCCTCTTAGTTAGGGAGAAGGGAAGATGCCACTACTTATAGCCTTATGACCATTTCCACTCCAAGTCTTTGTCTTTGTCATTGGACTTCCAGAGTCTTTGTCACTGGGCTTCCAGTGCAAAAGAAAGAGTATTAGTTTTGAAACTTAGAAGATCTGAGTTGAAATATACCTACAAAAATATAATAAACATTTGACCTTGGGCTAGTCATTTGACTTCTGCCTGCTTCAGTTTTCTCAACTGTAAATGGAGATAATAATTGAATCTACTTCACAGGGTTCTTCAAGGATCAAATATGAAAATATTTATAAGGTGTTAAGCAAAGTTAGTGGGATATAGTAGGTCCTTAAAAATGTTTCTTCCTTCTCCTCCTTTTTCCTTTTTTTCTACAGTGTTATTTGTATCATGCCTTGTCTTGTCCATTTCCTGACTGATGTTCATAGCTATATTCTCATTAAATCATATTTGGATAAAGAATTTATCTTCATGAAGGATGGCAAGTTGATAGTATAAGACTTGATGCCAAAAGATTTTTGGGAGGTATAGGAATTTTCTACAAAAACTGGAACCACCTAATTGTATATGAAATGTGATGGTAAAGATGGCACATGTGCTAAATGACTCAAATTTTCAAACTGTGATTTGACTTAATCGATGGTATAGCAATAAGGTTATAACCCCACTCTATGCCCTCTAAACACACTCCCTTCCTTCCCCTTTCCCCTTGCCCACCCCCACCCCCAGGATCTAGAATAAAAAGTTGTGAGAATGATATTTAAAAATCATAGCCTCCTAGAATCCTGAAACTAAAAAAGAGCTCATAGGTCATATATTCCAAAACATATTTGAAACAACTTTCTATTACCTCCCTGTTGCAGTCATCCCAGCCTGTTCATTAAAGATTCACAGTGACTCTCTATTTCCTGAGGCAGGCCATTTAATTTCTTCACAGATCTAGTTCTTTGTATTATTTTTCTATTGGATGTTCAGTGGAATTTTCACTTTCCTTTAATTTCATCCCTTTGGCCCTAGATCTGCCTTCTGAGATAATCAAACTGAACAAGTCATATTTCTCATACACATGACAATCCTTCATATATTTGAACAAAAATATAATGCCTCCCACAAAACTATGAGAACCCAACATGAAAAGCAATCCATAGAAGATTGAATGTGTTCACAAATATCTATAGGGTGGGAATTCTCTTTTGGGCTATAAAAAGAACATCAAGGCATTTTCTTGATACTGCTAATCAAATGTTTTCAGAATGAACATGTGAGATTCTGTCTTTGGGTATTTTGAACAGGGGTTCCCAAAACTGGTGTAAGGCATGCAGAGAATGAAAATTGGTTGGCTGAGGCTTTTGAGCTGTTGTGATTGGGTTGTTGTCGGAATTAGACATAAATCAGAAAATACTCAACTAAGAGTGAGTGTTCATACATGAGGAGATGTGTTAGGTTATGAGAAAAAGGATATAGGTGTATGTAAGGCAACATATTGGAAGCCCCTAAAGTAGGAAACTTCCAGTAGGAATTGTAGGTCTGCACAGAGAATGATGAGTTTCAAGGGTGATAGAAGCCAATGTGCTGCATTGGTGGTCACTAAGAGTTCTTGCATTTGAGAGAAAGGTAATGATAAAACACAGCTTGATGCTGTATTTGATTTGTCAGTTTACAAACATTATTAGTCTCTACAAGAGAAAAGAGAATGGCATTTGGGCACTGGGAGAATTGTTTGGACCCACAGTTTCTTGAAGGAAAGAGTTAAAAAGTATGTATGACAATGGGTCTATGTGCATTCGAATATCTTTTCTGCTATTTACTGTCTGTGCAACCTGAGGCTGAATAAATCACTTAACCTCATACTTCTCACCTGACAAAGAGAAGTTGAACTATCAAGCAATTTAAATTTTAAAAGAACCTCAGTGGTCATTTAACCCAATTCATACTTGAGGAAAATTTACCTTTGCAACACCCCCCAAAAATATGTGTCCAATCTTTCCTTGAAGAACTCCAATGATATGGTAGTTATTCCCTAACTTGGTGGGTAGAGTCAAAATGGAGAAGTGCTTGCAACAACTCACCTAAACTCTCATGATATTGCCTTCCAAACAACTTAAATGTAACCCCTCAAATTGTATTTTGGAACAGCAGAGTCAACAGAAGGTCAGAGTGAGTCATTTTCCAGTTTAAAACAAATTAGAAAGTTAAGATAAGATGTCTGTGACAAAAGACCAGAGATCAATATGAAAGAAATATTTCAAATAATATGCACCCACAGTCAGGATAACTCAAGATTTAGTAGCTTCTATGTTAAAGGATCAGAGGGCTTGAAATATTATTATATTCTGGATGGCAAATGAACTAGGATTGCAATTAAGAATCACCTACCCAGAAAAACTAAGTATAATCCTTCTGGGGGGAAATGGACATTCACCAAAATAGAGGAACTTCAAGTATTCCTGATGAAAACACCAGAGCTTACCTTCAAATACAAGAATCAAGGACTGCATGAAAAGATAAACAGGAATAATAATGAATAGATATTATAGTAGGTGGAAAAATGGGGAAGGGGTTTACTAGGCAATGTGTAAAACTCACTCTAATTTGAATTGTTTCTAAGAGGAAAGGATATACACATGCACATTCAATTAGATATAGAAATCTATTTCAGCCAACAGGGAAGGGGAATGAGAAATAATGTGGACTGAGTAGGATAATAAAAGAGATGGTGGACTAAGGACAAAATGCTCAAAAGCAAAACATACTTGAGAAGGGACAGGTTAAAAAAAGAGGAAAAAGGATTAAACAGAAGAAAATGAGATGTAGAAGAACACAATAAATCTTAAGTGTGAAGATGAATGGAGTGAGCTAATGAGACAAAAGCAGACAGCAGAATTTATTAGAATCCAACAAATTTGAAACAGAAAGACACACACAGAATAAAAATAAAGTACTAGAGAAAAATCTATTATACTCCAGTGTATGTAAAAAGGCAGGAGCAGCAATCATGATCTCAGACAAAGCAAAAGAAAAAAATAAACTTAATTTTAAAAGGTAGACTGCTAGAAGGATATTATACACAATGAAATAATGTCAAAAATTTTTTATAGCAAATTTATCTGATTAAATGTTCCTTTCTGAAATTTATATTGAAGAATTAAATTCATAAAAAGGGGAGCCATTCTCCAACTGACAAATGATTAAAATATGTGAACAGACAGTTTTCAGAAGAATTCAGAAGTATTACCACATGAAAATAAATCACAGCTGATTAGAGAAAGGGAAATTTTAAAGCATGCCGAGGTACCACCTCACACTTATCAAAAATGACAATTCCTAAAAGAATGAGAGAAAATAGGTATAGAAATAAACTCTTGGACATAAATGTGAATTGTTCCAACCACTCTACAGAACAACTTGGAACTATACTCAAGAGACAATAAAACGCATGATCTTTGACTCAAAAAAACCATGGCTGTATCTGTATCCCCAAGCAATCAAAAAAAAAAAGAAAAAGGACTTATACGCACAAAATATTTATAGCACTTCTTTTTTGAGGTGGCTATGAGTTGGAAATTCAGTGTAGACTGATCATTTGGGAGATGAGTGAACAAGTTATCGCATTGTGATGGTGATGGAGTATTGCTGTGCTATCAGAAATGAGAAGGAGGTGGTTAAAAAAAAAGACAAATATGGCAAGACCTATATAAACTGATACAAAGTAACGTGAGAAGAACTGAAAGGTATTTGTATACAGTAACAGCAATATTGTAATGATGATTGACTATGAAAGACTTGGCTATTCTGATTGACACAGTGATTCAAGAAACACTGCAATTCATCTCCAGAGAGAGAACTGATGAACTCTGAATGCAAATAAAAGGATAATTTTCTCACTTTTTTTTTGTTTTTTTTTTGTGTGATATGGTTAATATGAAATATGTTTTCCATGTTCAAATGCATATCAATTTTTCTTGTTTTCTCAGTAAATGGGGGAGTGAAGGGAAAGAGGAAGGGGATTTACAACTCAAAATTTGAAATGAAAAGAATATTAAAAATCATAATTTTGCAAACAAAAAATGATTTGTGACTTGCTAATCTCCAAGATTTTTTTCCGATTTTTGTTTTTTGTTTTAATATTTTTCTGTTTTGTGGACTTTAATAATATTTCAGTCAGGATCTTATTCTCATTTGATGCTATTTCCCCTGGGTGATTAAGGAATAATCTTCACATTCCAGGCAAATTGGTCCTAAATGCACATAGTTTCATTCTACAGATTTGTCCAGGCTCCCCAACACCATCCCATTTCTAGAACAGTGTTTCTATTCATGTCTAATTCCTAGAATCCTTAGTTCTCTTCAAGTTTCAGTTCAAATCCAATGCTTCTCTTTCAAAATGCCATTTTGCTTAATTTTTACATATATTTTATTTTCTTATCTTTAAGCATACCATTTCCCACAGTTGAATATGAGATCCATGAAGGCAAGGACTTTTGAAATTTTGTCTTATTATTTCCAAAAATCTCCTCGAATTACTAAATTATTTAAATTACTAAATAATTTATTACTATCTTCCAAATGGAATATCTTGAGAAGGTGGGATATGTTTTACAGACACTGTAAATTGTGTGTTCATTATGAGAACATATAGAATGACTGCATCAATAAAGAACAGTTTACGTGTGGAATAGAGTAGATTTGATGATATGAGTCATTTTGGTCTTTTCTTTTTGTCAACAGGAAGGGTCCAATCTATGCTCCCTGAAAATTTCTTCAGTTTTGTTTATGTGGGCAATACCACGACCATTAGGAGGCATTACTTCAGTGACAAATGGTAACGAGAGTTTTGTTGGTAGTGGGGGCAGTGGTCTCTTGTACGTGATTTCTTTCTGTGTTTTCAGCCGTTTAGAGTTTATTATTGAATTCTGTAATAAAGTTTTACAACAATGATGAAATCTACAATAAAATCAAATTTATGTACTCCTCTTTTATTTGATCTATAAAATGCATAGCAGGAATGGGTAAAATTACTTATCCAGTTTACAACTCAGACCAGACATTTAAGAATCACATTCCTTAAAAGAGTCTAGGCAGACATACGTATTTAAATTGAAGTGACTTACTAAACCTTATTTGATTAATCAAACTTGATAGTGTCTTTCTTTGGATGTGACAGTACTCTATATATATAAAAAAAAAATTCTCAAAGTGCCTTTGCAATCTACTAAGTATTACATTGCTACATTTGAGAAGAAAAAGAAGCCTAGATTAAATGTCCAATCTGATTGAAAATGATAGAATTGAATAGATATTGTTTTCCCCTGTGAAAGGTCATGATAATGCGATGGTCTCTCTGTACTATGATGTTTCATAGAAGTAATACTTTGTAGAGAAATGTATGCTCAATTAACATATGTTTTAGACATGCCAACAGAAAGCAAAGACAGTTCCCAGAACTTTTGGTGGGCTCCTTATGGAACTTAAACTTATATTCTTATGAAACTTAAACTTAAACAAATGGTGTGTAGGATGTTTAGACATGGATGACTTGAAATCTACATTATAAAAGGCAATAACCACAAAAATGAGATAAGAGATTAATTTGATTATGATTCTCCATGTAGGAAGGATGACTTTTCACCCAGACTGGTTATTTTAAAGATTATTTGTATTGTAGAAACAGAGGATTTGCATATCATATTTTCTTCTCCATAGAACCCTTCTTTATAACAAAGCAAAAATATTAAGCAAAAGCCACAAACATGGACACAACATCTGACAATGTTTGCAATACTCTGCACTTATAGACTACTATCATTCTATCAAGAACAGGCAAGTATGTGTCAGTAGCAGCCCTCTGGAACTGATATTAATGAGGGCCTTTAATCTTGATTGTGATGGTTAATATTAAAATGTCTTTATTACAATGGAGTAAAGATAAAGAGCTGAAGAGGCAACATAGCTAAATTCTCTCAAAACTCTCTTTGATCAACTGTAAAATAATGCCTCAATTCAAATTCTGGAACAGAGGAACCAAAAAAAAGGTCAAGGTTAGATTTTTTTCCAATCTAAGACAACTTAGGCAACTGGTAAATGACATTTGGGACATGAGAATGGGGACAGACCCAGAGCACATAAAGAAGAAGCTCTAGCTATGCTTCTTGCAGACAGCAGTGACAGCCACAGAAAGAGTTCAGGAGTTGTCAGCCCAGAGATGGTGAAGAGATTGGATAACTGATAAGAAAGATACTACAGGAGATCCTTTGCTGGCACTTGATTGAGGCCTAACACTTTTTGGCAACTCTATCTCCATAAGAGTTTTGGGTCACAGTTCCAGGATAGAGAAGAACACTAATGCCTGATGCCGCAGAATAGCAGGGACCCTGGTCATAGTTCCAATGCAGAGATGAGAATTTACACTTCTGGTTGCAGAGCAAGATAGTGGGTGACAGTTTCAAGGCCAAGAAGAATGCTCATACTTGAAGCAGAGAAGTAGGGAGCATTCCTGAATAAAGATAAAAGCACAGATAAAAGGGAAGACCAAGACACAAATTCAAAAGGCAATGTGAAAGCAGATAAATAAAAACCTAAAAAAATGGTAATTGGACATATACCCAACAAGAATTATTGGATGTATTGCAGGAATAATTGTGTTAGAGGAAAAAATGTGAATGGAAATGAGAGATACATCAAAATTGTTAATAGGGAACTAATATCTTGCTAAAGCGGGAAAATACTGGATTTAATAATATCTTAAAAACAGAATTGATCTAATGGTAAAAAGAAAGGCACAAAAATTTGCCTCTTTAAAGAACTCTTTAAAATATAGACTAGGAGAAATGTAAAAGAAGGCAAAACAGTCACAGAAAACGAATTTTGTAAAAAGTAGAAATGACCAAATGGAAAAAGAGGTACAAATGCTAACTGAAGAAAATAATTCCATAAAAATTTAGAATTGAACTAATGAAAGCTAATGATTCTATGAGGTGTCAAGAAAACATAAAAGAGCTAAAAGAATGGAAAAATAGGAAAAAATGTGTAAACTGTTTCGTTCAAAAAATCAACTTTTCTGGAAAATAGATAATGAGAGATAATTTAAGAATTATTAGACTAACAAAAGTCATGATTTTAAAAAGTGGGGGCAGCAGTGTTAATCATCATATTTCAAGAAATTATAAAGGAAAACTGCTCAAATATTTTATATCCAGAGGGAAAACAGAAATTGAAATATGCCAGTCACCTTCTAAAACTGAAATTCCAGATTTAGGGACATAAGGTCCTTTTTCCATTCTATGTTTAAAGCTTCTGTAGTTTGGTAACACCTGCTATGGCCTAGTCATAAATATCAAAATTTACAAGAAACTGGGGTGAAGATAGGGAATCAGAAAAGAAGGAAAAAAGGGAAATGAAGAAAAAATTTGTAAATCCAAATTAGACATTAAATAAATATTTCTTAGATTTAATTCATTTAATAAAGAATTAGCTTTAATACTTCATGAAGATTAATTGTGCATTATGTATATTAAAGAGGAGAAATTGATCAAGGAATGTAAAAAAGAACTTAGTAGGACACTCCAAACATATCAACAATAACAGGAGCAGCAACAATAACAAAAATAACATTTTTTAAAAGTTTGAATCTCATGTTATAAAATGCTTCAGTAAAATATAGTTTATGTGGAGCCAAGATGGTGCAATAGAAGCAGGTATCTGCTTGAGATCTCCTCAAAAAAGTCTCAGAAAACCTGTGAAAAATGACTCTAGACAAATTCCAAAGCAGTAGAAGGCACAAAATAACAGACTGAAGCAAATTTGCAGTCCAAGATAATATGGAATTATGTGCTGTGAGTGCAGTAGAGTCCTCCATGGGCCTTGGCAGCAGAGACAGAGCTGGAGGAAGTCTTAAGGGACTGAATCACTGGCAGCTGCTGTAGTTTCCAGAATTCTCAAACCACAAACACCAGAGACAGTTTTGAAGGTCACTGGGAAAGGTTTGTCTCTGAGGTAATAAAGGAGAAAGATCTGACCAAAAGCCAGTTCTACATGCAACCTCAGACACAGACCCAGCCCTAGGGTGGTGGCAACAACTGCTATAGCAACAGGTGCTTCAGGAGCCCTCCACTTAACAAAGAGATCAACAATCAAGTAAGTGGTTTGGAAAATGAGCAAACGGGGGGAAAAATCAGACTATAGAATCTCACTTTCTTGATAAAATAGCATTTCCTTATATCTCTGTTGACAAGGAAGATCAAAACATGCAATAAAGTCAAAGTACCTGCATCAAAAACCTCCAAGAAAAATATGAATTATTGACAGGTCATATGAGTTCTCATAAAAGACTTTAAAAATCAAGTAAGTGAGTATTAATTGCCCAGGTTAACAAAACAGGAAGTGGGATTCTTAAATAGCCCTATCTTAGAAAAAGAAATTGAACAAGCCATCAACGAACTCCCTAGGAAAAAATCTCCAGGGCCACGTGAATTTACAAGTGAATTCTATCAAACATTTAAACAATATTTAACTCCAATATTATATAGACTATTTGGGAGAATTGCTAAAGAAGGAGTCCTACCAAATTCTTCTTATGATTCTGATATCTAAACCAGGAAGAGTCAAAACAGACAAAGAAAATTATAGACCAATTTCTCTAATGAATATAGATGCAAAAATTTTCAATAAGATTAGCAAAAAGAATACAACAACTTATCACATGAATAATGCATTACAATCAAGTAGGATTTATACCAGGAATGCAGATATAGTTCAAAATTATGAAAACTATCAGAGTTATTGATCATATCAACAACAAAACTAATAGAAACCACATGATTATCTCAATAGATGCAGAAAAATCAGTTGAAAAATACAACACCATTTCCTTTTGAAAACACTGGAAAGCCTAGGAATAAATGGAACTTTACATAAAATAGTAAGCAGTATCTACTTAAAACCATCAGCAAGTATTACATGCAATGGGGATAAGATAGATGCATTTCCAATAAGATCAGGGGTGAAATAAGGACATCCATTATGACCACTCTTATGCAATATGGAATTAGAACTGCTAGCTGCAGCAATAAGAGAAGAAAAAAAAATGAAGGAATTAGAATAGGCAAAGAAGAAACTAAGTTATCACTGTTTGCAGATTATGTGATAACATACTTAGAGAATCCCAGAGACTCAAGTGAAAAAACTATTTGAAATAGTAAACAACTTTGGCAAATTTGCAGGTTGCAAAATAAACCCCGATAAATCATCTGCATTTCTATATATTATTGGCAATGACCAACAGCATGAGATACAAAGACAAATCCCATTTAAAGCTCAGGTAGACAGTAAAAATCTTTGGGACTCTACCTGCCAAAACAAACCCAAGGAAGATATGCAAACAATCACAAAACACATTTTGTCCAAATAAATTCAGATCTAAGTGGGAAAATATCAGTTGCTCAGGGGTAGGCTGAGCTAACATAATAAAAATGACAATTCTACCTCATGCAGTTTCCTTATTCAGTGCCATACCAATCAAACCACCAGATAGTTATTTTCTAGAGCTAGAAAAAATAATATCAAAATTCATCTGGAATAACAAAAGGTCCAGAATACCAAGGGAACTAATGAAAAGAAATGCAAGGGAAATTGGACTAGCCCTTTCAAGATCTCAAATTGTATTATAAAGCAGCAATCATCAAAACCACTTGGTTACGACTAAGAAACAGAGGGATTGACCAGTGGAATAGGTTATTTTTTAAAACACTGTAGTCAATGAACATAGCAATCTACTGTTTGATAAACCCAAGGACACCAGCTTCTGAGATAAGAACTCACTGATTGACAAAAATTGCTGTGAAAACTGGATAACAGTGTGATGGAAACTGGTCATAAATCAATGCCTGACATTCTACACAAGAATACAATCAAAATGGAAATATATCTAGGTATAAAGATAGATGCTATAAAAAACAATTAAGGGAGCAAGAAATAGTGTATTTGTCAAACATATGGAGAATGGAGAAATTTATGACCAAACAAGAGATAGAGAACATAATGAAGGGCAAAATGGATAATTTTCATTATGTTAATTTCAAAAGTTTTGCACACCCAAACACAATATAATCAATATTAGGAGGGAAGCAGAAAACTGAGAAAGAAATTTTGCAACTAGTATCTATGATAAAGGCCTCATTTCTAAAATATATAGAGAACTAAATCAAGTGTACAAGAATACAAGTCATTCCTCAATGGTCAAATGATAAGAACAAGAAATTTTCAGAAGAAAAAATTAAAGGTACCTACAATCATATGAAAAAATTATCTAAATCATTACTGATTAGAGAGATGACAATGAAAACAACTGAAGTACCGCATCACACTTATCAGATTGACTAACATGACAAAACAGGAAGATGACAAATTTTGGAGAAAATGTGGGAGAATTGGAAGACTAATTCATTGTTGGTGGAGCTGTGAGCTGATCCAGCCATTCTGGAGAGCAATTTGGAACTATGCCAAAGGGCTATAAAATGTGAATAACCTTTAACCAGTAATATTCCTTCTGGAACTCTATCCTAAAAAGAATATAGAAATGAGAAAAGGTCCCACATGTACAAAAATATTTATAGCAGCTCTCATTGTGGTGGCCAAACCTAGAAATCAAGGGGATGCCCATCAATTGGGGAATGACTGAAGAATTTGTGGCATATGACTGTAATAGGATACTATTGTGCTATGAGAAACAATGAACAGGAAGACTTCAGAGAGGCCTGGAAAGAGTTATATGAACTGATGCTGAGTGAAAGGAGAAGAATCAGGAGAGCACAGCAACAACCACAGTTTGAGAGGAATTTTTTCTGGTAGACTTAGTATTAGTGCAATGAATTGCAATGCAAGGATTTAAAAAAATTTTCCAACAGACTCAAGGTAAAACGACTTCCACATCCAGAGAAAGAACTATGGAATTGGATCACAGACTGAAGCAGATCATTTTATTTTGTATTATGTTTTCTTTTGTTTTGTTATATGGTTTCTTCCACTGATTTTAATTCCTCTATGCAACATGTATTTAGTAGGAACGTACATGGAGAAGGAGAGTGCAGAGGGAAAGGGGAAGGAGGTGAAGCGAGGGGGAAAAATCTAAGATATATGTGATTGTTGAACACTGACAACAAATAAAATAATTTAATTTAAAAAATCAAGTAAGAAAATCAGGGAAAAATTAATAAGAGAAATCATTGTGTCACAAGAAAATCATGAAAAATGATTCAATGACTGACTAAATGGGATCTCCAAAAATATTGAAGAAAATAACACCTTAAAATAGACTAACCCAAATGACAAAAGAGGTCCAAGAAGCCGATGAAGAGAAGAATGGTTTAAGAAGCATGGCCAAATGAAAAAAGAGGTCCAGGAGCTCACTGAAGAAAATTATTCCTTAAAAAGTAGAGTGGAGCAAATGGAAGCTAATGACTTTATAAGAAATCAAGAAGTTATGAAATAAAACCAAAAGAATAAAACAATATATTATTGTGAAACTTCTCATTGGAAAAGCAACTGACTATGAAAATAGATCCAGGAGAGATAATTTAAAAAATATTTGACTACCTGAAAGCCATGATCAAAAATAGAGTCTAGACATCATCTTTCAAAGAATTATCAAGGAAAATTATCCTGATATTCTAGAATGAGAGAATAAAACAGAAATGGAAAGAATGAACCCATCATCTCCTTAAAGAGATCCCAAAAGGACAACTCCTAGGAATATTGTTGTCAAATTTCAGAGTTCCAACATCCAGGAGAAAATGTTACAAACACCCAGAAAGAAACAATTCAAGTGCTGTGGAAACACAATCAGGATAACACAAGTTTTAGCAGCTTCTACATTAAGGGATCAGAGGGATTGGAATATGATATTCCAGAGGTCAAAGCAGCTAGGATTAAAACTAAGAAACACCTACCCAGCAAAACAGAGTGTAATACTTAAGGGGAAAAATGGAATTTCAGCGAAGTAGAGGACCTTCAAGCATTCTTGTTGAAAAAACTAGAG